>NC_069501.1:826403536-826516036 GCF_027579735.1 Bombina bombina
GGGATTCCCATCTATTCAGGCCCTCCATTTCTTTCATGTAATTGGCAAGAGTCCATGAGCTAGTGACGTATGGGATATACATTCCTTCCAGGAGGGGCAAAGTTTCCCAAACCTCAAAATGCCTATAAATACACCCCCCACCACACCCACAATTCAGTTTTACAAACTTTGCCTCCTATGGAGGTGGTGAAGTAAGTTTGTGCTAGATTTCTACGTTGATATGCGCTTCTCAGCATGCTGAAGCCCGGTTCCTCTCAGAGTGCAGTGAATGACAGAGGGATGTGAAGGGAGTATCACCTATTGAATGCAATAGTCATCCTAACGGGGATCTATTTCATAGGTTCTCTGTTATCGGTCATAGAGATTCATCTCCTACCTCCCTTTTCAGATCGACGATATACTCTTATATACCATTACCTCTGCTGATTCTCGTTTCAGTACTGGTTTGGCTATCTACTTTATGTAGAGGAGTGTCTTTTGGTAAGTAGGTTTTCCTTTATTTAGACACTCTCAGCTATGGTTTGGCACTTTATTTGTAAAGTTCTAAATATAATGTTTTTACTTATATTTGCCATGATTCAGGTTTATCAGTATATTTCCTTTTTGCAGACTGTCAGTTTCATTTTGGGAAATGCATATTAAATAAAAAAAAAAATTCTTACCTGGAATTTTCAAATTGACATTCTTTCTAAATTGCGGGCTGTTAGGCTTGCGGTTGCGCAAAATGCTATAATTTATTGCTTCATTCTTGGCGCAAGACTTTTTTGGCGCAAGAATTACGTTTGTTGACGTATTTTCGTCATTTCTGGCGTCTTAGTTGGCGCCGAGAATTTTCACATAGTTGCGTCATCTATGACGCTCGTGTTTGTTGCAGACGTTCTTGGCGCCAAAAAAAAATAAAATATATATTTTGTCAGTTGTGGGCGTCATACTTGGCGCCAGATTTCTGACATTATTTAAGTCTTTATTTCATTCTGCTTCTGGTTTTCAGAGGCTTATTTTGTTTGCATTTTTTTCCCATTCCTGAAACTGTCATTTAAGGAAATTGATATTTTGCTTTCTATGTTGTTTTTTCTCTTACATTTGCAAGATATCTCAAAAACTGTTCCTGTATCAGAAAACACTATTGTATTCCTGATGACTGATATCAGTTCTACCAAAGCTAAGTTCATTTATTTTAATGTTATGAATTTTTATCTTTAGCTATGGTTTGTAATAAGTTATCATGATAAATTTTTACATGCAGAGTCCATCAGTATTAATGCATTATCTATTGCTATTCTTTTAACATCTAATGTACAAGATATACCTAGGAATTTATAGGATTATTTTTCTGATTCTATTCTAAAGGCTTTGTCTGCCATTCCGCCTTCTAATAAAATGTAAAGGTCTTTTTTAAACTTCTCATTTAGTTGATGAATTTTCAAATGACCGACAACATACTGAATTATCCTTCTCTGATGAGGATTTATCTGATTCAGAATATCCTTCATCAGATATTGACACTAACAAATCTACTTTTTTACTTTTAAATAGAGTACATTCATTCTCTGTTGAAAAGGTGTTGATTATATTGGTTATTGAGGAGACTAGTCCTTTTGATTTTAAGACTAGCTAACATTTAAATTCTGCTTATTAACCTTCTGTGGTTTCTTCAGAGTTTTTTTTTTCCAGTTCCTGATATTAGGGAATGGAATAGGCCTGGTACTTCTTTTATTCCTTCTTTAAGGTTTTTAAATTGTATCCTTTGCCAGCAGTTAGTTTGGAGTTTTGGGGAAATATCCCCAAAGTTAATGGGGCTATCTCTACTCTTGCTAAACATAATACTATTTCTATGGAAAATAGTATTTATTTTTAAGTTCCTTCAGATGGGAAACTTGTATCTTATCTAAGGAAAATTATTTTATTTTCAGGTCCTTTTCTTAGGCCTGCAATTTATTTGGCTGATGTTGCAACTGCTTCAACTTTTTTGATTGGATACTTTAGCCCAACAAGTATCGGATTATGATTTGTTTAGCATTGTTAAGTTGATTTAACATGCTAATAATTTCATTTGTGATGTCATTTTTTGATATTTTCACAATTGAGGTTAAATCTATGTATTTAGCTATTTTAGCTAGAAGAACTTTGTGACTTAAATCTTGGAATGCTAATTTGATTTCTAAAATCCAGATTTTTATTTTTCCAAGGTAATAAATTATTTGGTTCACTATTGGATTCAATACTTTCAACTGTTACTCTGGGGAAGGGAGTTTTTTTTTGCTTCAAGATTAAGTTCTAGAGTAAATCTTAAACTTATGTTAGTTTTTGTTCTTAATAAGGAACTGAATCCTAATTCTTCCCCAAGTAACATGTTTTTAATTGGAAGCTTTCTTCTAAATGGAATGAATTCAAACCATTTAAAAGATCAAAGTCAGACCCCAAATTTGCATGAAGGTGCGGCCCTTATTCCAGCTTAGCTGGTAGGGGGCAGGTTAAGATTTTTCTAAAGTTGTTTGGTTCAATTCGGTCCAAACTTCTTAGATTGGGGTACAGAATAGGATTCAGAATAAGACCGCCTGTGAGAAGTCTTTTTCTCTCTCACATATTCTAGCTATTCCAGTAAAGGCTCAGACTTTCCTGAAGTGTGTTTCAGACCTGGAGTTATCTGGGGTATTCATACCAGTTCCGTTTCAGGAACTTTGTCTAGGGTTTTATTCAGAACTATTCATTGTCCCAAAGAAAGAAAAACTTTAGAATTGTCATGTTAGAGTACCATCTTTCAGAATGGTGATTATAAGGTCTATTCTGCCTTTTGTTCAGCAAGGGCATTATTTGCCTACAATAGACTTACAGGATTCATATCTTCATATTCTGTTTTCATTCAGATTATTTTCAATTTCTGAGATTTTCTTTTTTTAGACAAGCATTACCAATTTGTTGCTTTTCCTTCTGGCCTAGCGACAGCTCTAAGAATCTTTTCAAGGTTCTCAGTGTTTCCTTATTTGGACGATCTCGTGGTACTTGCTCAGTCTTTTCGTTCTGCAGAATCTCATACGATTCAACTTCTGTTGTTTCTTCAAAGACATGGTTGCAGGATCTTTTTATCAAAAGCTCCTTGATTCCTCAGACAAGGGTCACCTTTTTTAGGTTTCCAGATAGATTGTGTCAATGTCTTTGTTTCTAACAGACAAGAGACAATTATATTGGGTTCAACCTTCAGTCTCTATTATTTCCTTCAGTAGCTAAATGCATGGAAGTTTTAGGTCTCATGACTGCAGCATTGGATTCGATTCCCTTTGCTCATTTTCATATTAAACCTTTCCAGTTTTTAATGCTGAATTAATGGTGCAGGGATTATTCTAGGATATCACATTAATATCCTTGAATCCCAATATTCAACTATCTCTGACTTGGTGGTTCGATCCCCATTGTATAGTTCTACGGGTCTCTTCGGTTCATCCAACCTGGACCATGATCACAACAGATGCGAGTCTTTTAGGTTGGGAAGCTGTCTGGGGATCTCTGTCAGCACAAGGGGTTTGGAAATCTCAAGAGGCGAGATTACCATTCAATATTTTGGAACTCCGTGCGATTCTCAGAGTTCTTCAGTTTTGGCTTCTTTTTGAAGAGAGAGACGTTTATTGGTTTTCAGACAGACGATGTCACAACTGTGGCGTATGTCAATCATCAGGGTGGGACTCTCAGTCCTCAGGCTGTGAAAGAAGTATCTCGGGTACTTGCTTGGGCAAAATCCAGCTCCTGTCTAATTTCTGCGGTCCATATCCCAGGTATAGACAAATGGGAAGCAGATTATCTCTGTCATCAAGCTTTACATTCGGGAGAATGGTCTCTTCACCCAGATGTTTTTTCAAATTGTTCAGATGTGGGGGCTTCCAGAAATAGATCTGATGGCATCTCATCTAAACAAGAAACTTCCCAGGTACCTATCCAGGTCCAGGGATCCTCAGGCAGAAGCAGTGTATGCATTGACACTTCCTTGGAGTTATCAACATGCCTATATTTTTCCGCCTCTAGTTCTTCTTTTAAGAGTGATTTTCAAAATTATCATGGAGCAATCGTTTGGGTTGCTGGTGGCTCCAGCATGGCCACTCAGGTTTTGGTATGTGGATCTTGTTTGGATGTCCAGTTGCCAACCTTGGCCACTTCCATTAAGGCCAGACCTTATATCTCAAGGTTTGTTTTTTTCCGTCAGGATCTCAAATGATTAAATTTGATGGTATGGAAATTGAACACTTAGTCATAGAGGTTTCTCTGACTCAGTGATTATTACTATGTTGCAGGCTTGTAAATCTGTATCTAGAAAGATTTTTTATCGAGTTTGGAAGACTTACATTTCATGGTGCTCTTCTCATAAATTCTCTTGGCATTCTTTTAGAATTCCTAGAATTTTACAGTTTCTTCAGGATGGTTTAGATAAGGGTTTGTCTGCAAGTTCATTGAAAGGTCAAATCTCTGCTCTTTCTGTTTTGTTCTACAGAAAAAAAATGCTAAACTTCCTGATATTCATTGTTTTGTACAGGCTTTGGTTCATATCAAGCCTGTCATTAATCAATTTCTCCTCCTTGGAGTCTTATTTTGGTTTTGAAGGCTTTACAGGCTCCTCCGTTTGAGCCTATGCATTCTCTGGAGATTAAATTACTTTCTTGGAAAGTGTTGTTCCTTTTGGTCATCTCTTCTACTAGAAGAGTTTGATTTATCTGCTCTTTCTTGTGAGTCTCCTTTTCTGATTTTTCATCAGGATAAGGCGGTTTTTGTGGACTTCGTTTAAATTTTTACCTAAAGTTGTGAAATCCAACAACATTAGTAGAGAAATTGTTGTCCCTTCTTTATGTCCTAATCCTAAGAATTTTCTGGATAGATCCTTGCATTCTTTGGATGTGGTAAGAGCTTTGAAATATTATGTTGAAGCTACTAAAGATTTCAGAAAGACTTCTAGTCTGTTATTATCTTTTCTGGTTCTAGGAAAGGTCAGAAGGCTTCTGCCATTTCTTTGTCATCTTGGTTAAAGCTTTTGATTCATCATGCTTATTTAGAGTCAGGTAAATCCCCGCCTCAGAGGTTTACGGCTCATTCTACTAGGTCAGTTTCCACTTCCTGGGTTTTTTAGAATGAAGCTTCTGTTGATCAGATTTGCCAAGCAGCAACTTGGTCTTCTTTGCTTATTTTCATTCAATTCTACCATTTTTATGTTTTCTCTTCTTCAGAAGCAGTTTTTGGTAGAAAAATACTTCAGGCAGCTGTTTCAGTTTGATTCTTCTGCTTATAATTTCAGTTTTTTTCTTTATAAGATTAAAGCTTTTGATTTGGGTAGTGGATTAATTTTTCAGTGGAATTGGCTGTCTTTATTTTCATCCCTCCCTCTCTAGTGACTCTTGCGTGGAGTGCCACATCTTGGGTATTTGCTATCCCATACGTCACTAGCTCATGGACTCTTGCCAATTACATGAAAGAAAACATAATTTATGTAAGAATTTACCTGATAAATTAATTTCTTTCATATTGGCAAGAGTCCATGAGGCCCACCCTTTTTATGGTGGTTATGATTTTTTTGTATAAAGCACAATTATTCCAATTCCTTGTTGATGCTTTCGCTCCTTTCTTGTCACCCCACTTCTTGGCTATTCGTTAAACTGAATTGTGGGTGTGGTGGGGGGTGTATTTATAGGCATTTTGAGGTTTGGGAAACTTTGCCCCTCCTGGTAGGAATGTATATCCCATACGTCACTAGCTCATGGACTCTTGCCAATATGAAAGAAATGAATTTATCAGGTAAATTCTTACATAAATTATGTTTTTCGGTGTAGGTTCCAGGCAGATGGTTGTGGAGACACTTTGCTGCAATTTTGTAAAGTACTGTCCAGTTACAGTTGAACTAGTTTGGTAACTCAGGGTTCTGGGGGGGGTATGTACACGGTAGCTTTAACAACACTGATAATCAGCGGATAAAGGCCTCTCAAACTCGTGGCTAGTCGCAGTGAAGTCAGCTGAGGAACATAGGTAGGTCCGTATTATGCAAGATACTCCCAGACTCCTCTTAAGTGACACAAGGTAGTTTAGCTTGAGTTTATCAAGAAAAAAAAATAAGTAAAAGTTAGAAAATAACTCTTAAAAGGCTAATTAAGTCCAGGAGCTCCTCACACACACACACACACACACACACACGTCCTGCCTCAACAGCTATAGGCTCCCCCCAGCATTATGTATTTTTTAATAAATGCATTTTTTAATAAATGCTGCATGGATTTTTCATCAATTACTGAAGAAGCTGTGCCGCCCACCTGAAACAGCTAGTGCAGATGACAGTGCTGCGCTAGCTTATTTCACTAGGCTGTGAGTAGAGGAATTGAAAAGATAAAGTTTAGTAGCCACCTTCCTGCCCTTAAACTGCTAGCTCAACAGTCAGTACTGTGTTAGCAGATTAGCTGGGTAGTGAACAGGAAGGGTATAAAATCCAGGAGCCAAGATTTATAATGGGGGCAGGAGCGAAGAATAATATTACATACCATTTGCAAAGCAACAGCAGTACAGATGATTGCTACAGCTTAGTTGAGTGTGACCAGAGTGTAAACACTTCAGCCTCAGCTAGGCACTCACACTCGCACTGGGGCCTGACTGTTTACAGGGTTAAACAGCCTTCACAGAAATTGTTTTTTTGTTTTATTTTTTGGTGCTACTACTTGTGCTATTTTCTAAATATACACACCACATCATGTACAGCGCTATAATTATGTGCAGTGTTTTTGCGTGTCTTAGGTATCTTCCTCCTGATACATATTGAGTTCCTCTCCTGACTACTTTCCACTCACACAAGGCCCACCCAAATCCACCTAGCACTGATACTGACGCCTGTCTTGGCTGGTTTTACTTACCTGGGGTGTCCAGGTCCAGTCCCATCTGCTTTTTGTCCTGTGCTGTCCTCCTATTGAACTGCCGCTATAGCACATGCACATATGCAATGGCACTCTGACAGGCCTGGAATTAAGGGCAAAGGATAAAGATTGTGTATAGTGATCTGATTTAGAGCTTGGTAAACATTACAGGGTCTTAGACCTCCATCCCTTTTCTACACAAAAAAGAAACCTGAGATGAGGAAAGATGTATAAATCCCTTGGCTAGATTTTCTTGTATGTAGTATTCTATAGCTTAATTTCTTCTTTGGAAAGTGGATAAGTGCAATCTTTATGAATTGACGCACCAAGGTACAATTCTATCCTACAATCATGAGAACGATGAGGAGGTATGATATCTGAATCTTTCTTTTCAAAGGCATCTGAAAGGCAGCCACAGGTTAAGCAAGAGTAAGAAAAGGTATTTTAAGACACAATCAAAAGCAACCCTCTTCCCATGCAGACAATTGCCGCACAGTCCAATGAAACTGGGGATTGTATACACATATCCTCTGTAGTCCTAACATAATGGGCTTGGCAGGACAGTTGATAAAACTAAATTGTAAACTCTCTTGAGGGCAGGATACCCACAGAAGAAAAAGATATAGCTCGGATTTCGAAATGTTTAAGACCTGACCCTAGAGGAGAGTCACCCAAAGTAGTGATCTGCAAGGCCGCCACTAGAAATTTTGGGGCCCTTCACTTAACCATTGATCAGGGCCCCCCCTCCTTTTTGACATGTGCAAGTTTTGACCAAGTGACTAAAACGTATATACACTTTATTCTTAAGTGTAGTCAAACTTGGAAATGTTGTAAAGGTAGTAACACACAAACACAGAGACACACACACACACATAAGAATTCACATATAGACACTCTAGCAGAAAGAAACACACTCAGACACAGACACCCACACAGACACTCAGCACTTGTTTACATTGACCTGACAAGTAATGAGGTAGACTACAGTTTTGCCAAAAAAGGAGATTAACAAAACAAAATATGGACTTCTGATGATCTTTTTATCAAGTAAGATGCCAACTATATGATGACAACAGTATGCAGTGGCTGAAAAGAAGGGCCCTGAACTGCCTAAACAATAATTTAAAGGTTAAGTGGTTGATTGGTGACTTCCAGAAAGGTCTCATTAGTCTCAAAGTCTGTAGAAAGATGTAGTAAGGTCAAAATGTCCTAAAAAGGAACAGACAATGGACACACACACACAAACTCAAACACAAACTTGCATATACACCCAAGGAAACACCCACAGAGACAGCCTCAGAAAACGCACAAAGACATACACACTCACAGACACCCACAGACAACACACAGACGCACACACACACCCTCACAGAGACATCCACAGAAAATGCACAAAGACAGACACAAACCCTCACAGAGAGATCCACAGAAAAACAAATACATACGCAATCATAGAGATACTAACAGGAGGTAAAATGTCTGCACATTGCCATCCCCTAAATCAAAAGTGTGTGACATGCATGATAAAAAAATAGCAGAAATTAAGAGATCACTTTTTAAAGAATAATATTTGTAAATGTGCAAAGAAAAATACTTCTGTGAATTCAAAATTGTACATTATTGATCTGTCAGAATGGGTAGATGGAAAAAAAAGTACTTTTGAGAGGTTGACATATGTTTGGGGGTCCCCCCCACATTTTCCCCAACCAAGAGCACCACTTCAAATCTGGTGTACACATGTTCCCATCTATCAGCTGTACTTATGGATTTTGAAAATGCTGTACTCTATATGGTCTTGGTGGAACCATAAGCTGTGGCACTAGGTCTCATACCATTAAATCTGGTTAAATGCAGGATTTAGACTTTTTTGTATGTATTTCATAATTAAGTCAGCTGTAGTGTAAACTGAACAGTGTTAAGTTAACCTGTCTCATATCAAACACTGAGCAATCTTAGCCTGATAGTATAACATTTTACGCAGATGTAAAAATCTTAGATAAAATGTAAACTGGAATGTAATTAAAATATATATATATATATATAAATTTAAAAAATCATATCTGCCAAAAGGGCACCTACCATTTGTGTATTGAGGAGGAAGCATTTCTGCATGGTTTTAAATATAGAATTTCTACAGCATTGTCAAATAATCATAAATGTGTTTTTATGGACCCCTGGCCCCACCACACACAACTACCGCACTAAAGTTACAATCTGAAATTGTACAAATAAATAAAAAGCATTTACTAAGTAAGTCCTACCTACTCTGCAAATTAAAGTGATCTGCCGCCTGACTCTGGCACACACTGTACAAACTGAAGTACTGTCTTACACTGTGCATAGTGGTTTAGTGCACACTCAGAAATCCTCTCAAATGCTAATGCTTTGCTGTTGAGCGTGGGAAATGTCATTACAAGGAGTACTCTGATGTATCGCCCTCTGGTGGCTGTCAAAATGTGAAAAAAAATATATATATATATATTTTAAATAATAGTTGTGTTTGCCTCATGGGGCCCACTGGGCCCCTGACAGGAGTCACCCTATTCACCCCCTGATGGCGGCCCTGGTGATCTGGTGTGTAGCAAGATGAGGAATTTCTACACTCTTGGCAAAATAATTTTTTATACAATTTCCAGCTGCTTTAGAATCAATAAAAGCTTTCAATGAGAATAATTTGTCTCCAAAATAAAGAATAATGGGAAATAAATTCAATAGCATAGTGGGCCACAGGTCTATTATTTGGATGTAGATCTAATACAGAGGCCTCAGCAGTAGCAGAGTGGCTAGGGGTGCCAAAGACAGAGTTAACAACTGTAATAAAATTCTCTGCAACATCCAACATTTCAGTATTATTTTCCAATATTGGCGAAGCCTAGGCCTGGGTTTTACCCCGAGAAAGAAAATCATTAAAATCCCTTTTGCTGGGGGGGAGCTTACACTCGAGCTGGATGGTCGCATATCTCAGCAGCTCCGGCTATATTACTTTTAAAGGTCAAGTTTGGTGACCATCCAGACTCTAAATCATCAATAATATTCGTACCCTAGAGACACAGGAGTCTCAACAGCCTGATAGTGCATGAAAAACATATTTTGATATCAATACTCTGCTATTTAAGGGCTATCTTGCTTAATGTCTTCGTTTAACCCACGATGGCCTGCCTTATTCCAGGTCTGCTAAAATCTATCACTATTCTAACAGTTTGTACCTCATCCAGCAAGCCACCATTAATTCTATCTGAGACATAGAGGATCTATAGCAGGACAGCTAGGGCTACGATCATGGACACCCTTTGCAAATGGGAAGCGGAAATCTCTTGACTGATCCATAGCCATTTTTGTGAGCTCGAATGGAGCTTAATATCATTACTATATGGTAGCCCTAACCTACACCCTGAACGGTCTACACCACTATGAGAATTCCAGTGGCAGCCTACTAGAAAAGGAGAGATTGGGATGACAGCGCAGCAGTTATTGAGCGGACAGGCTGAGTCCCTAAACTTAGACACCTCGGGGAGAACTTACCACACTACAGCTGATCACACTAGGCCGGGTCCCACCATCAATCCATTGGGAGGACCAGAGTATCCCAGTAGGACACTGAGAGTGGCACTCACACCCAAACAAGATGAGACATTGGACTTTGCAGGGAGTCCCTTGGTGGCCACAGGGGCGGAAGGGTCTGGAGTGAGGCTGCCAGTGTCTATGGCTCTTAAGTTATGCGATGTGAGGTATGGTGTCCAACAGCAGTCAATGAGCAGTAGAGCAGGAGACTGTCATGCCGATCTTGGCAACCGGATCAACCGAACTTTAATCCCACAAGAAACACACTAGCCTCTTCAATGGCTAAGCCATACTCTCCAGCACAAGCAAACATATATAGACAGGCACCTGGCTTGTACAGCGGGTTGGGATAGGATGAACTCTGAATTTACTGACAGTCTCTTCCAGATATACATACAGTAAACTGCTGTGGGACTAACTTTAATAGTACTAATATTCTTTAAGTAGGTTTTTTTATCTGTTACTGTTCTGTGGGCTGTTAGTTATAGCAACATATTTGGCTTTATACACAATTTGGATTTGTTCCATGCCCTAAGGGAACTGAATATATTATATCTTTATCTTTAATGGGGAAATTGCCTATATTATGTACATGGAATACTTGTAATAGCGAGGCTGTTGCACTAAAAATGGATACAAGTGCTTTAAGTATTTAACCATTTACTGTTCATATCCAATCTAAATTTATTGTTATGTTTCCCTAAGGAGACGCTATGTTACTCTGTCGACACGGAGTGAGTTGAGTGACAGTATGTTCAAACAGAAGATATGACAGGTTTTTCATTTACAGGCTCCTACCCACTGTGTTGTCATAGAAGATTTTATACAGTTTACGATGGGTAGTACTACTTAGCTATCTGGTTTCTTATTATAATGTTGCACCTATCTACAGAAAAGATGCTCCTTATGGGATCGATACATGCAGGCAGCTAACAGTTTACATACACTAAGAGGAACAGTGCATTTGCTAATTGACAATACAAAGAGGGGAGGTTCCCCAGCCTAGCCCTGCAAGCTTTATTAAGATTTCATATTTGTTATAACCTTTAGCGGGTTACATAGGTTTAAAATAGGCTGACATTCTCCGGGCTTTGACTTTTACATTGTTTATGGGTTGGTTATTGTGCTGCCAGCGGCCGAGGCAGTGCGATCTACCATTCAAGTCAAAGGCTGGTTATATGGATACTGTAAGGATAAAGGCCCCATAAGAGAAATTGATTGTATTTTTATTGTCGCCCTTCCAGACAGCTATCGAAAATTACATTGCTCTATCTTTTACACAAGCTTAGAACTACTAGTATAAGAGTTACTTAATGTGTACGTTGGGGATATGCTGGATCCATTAGCCTCCAAGCAACCACCTTATATTTCGCTGAATCTTTTATATATTCTCCTAGGAACCTAAGACTACCCTCTGGGTTAAAATTAGAATAATGCCCACAACTAAGGGTTAGTTATTGGAAGAACATTACCAGCATAGTCAATGTTAGCACCGCATAATTGTAACAGTTCTCATAGGTTTGTCTTTATATTATTTTTAAATATGCCTGACTCCAAATTCCTAAATCTGCCTTCCCAACTTTTTTACCAGAATATCCCTGTGCCACCCCCCATACTCCATACTCTATAGTGCTATACATCGTAAGCGTAGGAAAATATATCCTCTAGAAACTCCACCTTCTGTTATTGAAAACATTGATACATGTACACTAATATCTACAGTATAACTGTACCTTCATGTGACATAATGGCCTCGTGTTAATGTGTTGTTTTATTTTTTAATTTTGTCACGATCATGTAACGTATTACTGAGGGTCCAAGAGTGACTCTATATGCCTTAATTTCCTCAAACCACTATATTATAATACCAGAGGTCCAAGAGAGGCCACTACCTTTTTATATTCCATATAAGAGGTAAACATTAAGATTTACATTACATTGAATATTACAAACACAAAATGAGATGTCATGTTACTTGCTTAACCTTGTACGTGGATATATTTTGTGAATTCTTTTGTGGTTTTAAGTTACCTGTACACTTGACTGTATGACAAGCTGGTGACGTATCTTGTATTATGTACTCGTTTGTACCATCGCAATAAAAAAATTATTTAAAAAAATAAAATAAAAAATCACTTTTGCGTCAGAAAAATGAAAGGTCTTTGGGTTATTTAGAAAATGCAGTCGGCATTGGTTTAAGAATCTTCAGGTGAGGGAACTTAAGAATGACTTCTGGTGCCAGACGAAGAAGTAACTACTAGGAGTAGTAGCTGAGTTTGGTAACTCCTGATGTCGCAGTCTTATGAGTTCCAAAAGAAGCCAACATATCAGTTATAGCCTCTAATTTAGTATAAAAGATTTGAAGTTGCGCTGCGTATATTCTTTGCATTTGACCCTGATAGGAGGCAGCCTTCATTACCTCTTCTGGGTCCATTTTGTGGTCCTTGCATACTGTCCAACTACTCAGAGTTAGTGTCAAACAGGTAGAACCCAGAGGCTGAGGTAGATCGATCTTGGGTTCTGGATGAATTGTGGCAGTGACTTCACAGAAACCCCCCCCCCCCCCAATAATTATTAAAAGGTATCTAAAGAACTGTCATACAGGACATCTGGGAAGTAGCCAGACAGGTGACAGTGGAAGGACACCTATGAGAGAAGCTAGAAATTTGTCTTAAATTGCAAACTGGCAGGGATGAGACAAGCCAAGCTAAAAACACAGTTCAGAGTTCAAAGCAAAAAGGCTAGACAATACAAGTTCAAAATACAGTTCAAGCCAGAATACAAACAGAAGATATCCAAGAAGCAGAAGCAAGGTCCAAAGCAACAATACAGCAATAAAGTACACCCAAAAAGGCATCCTGCATCGTTAGAAATATTTGCGTGTGACAGACTTTAGATAACCAGTATTGTATCTTGCACCAAAATTGACTTATCTTGAGCCAACTCCAAAAAAAAGGTGTGTAATGTCAGGGTTGGCTGCTGAGTATTTAGGACATCAATCTGCCATTCCAGGAATCCATTTTTTCCTTAATTTAGGGGTAATATAGCTAAGGTGTATAGATTTGGTATGCATCTCTCTATGATACTGCAAATATGAAAAAACAGAAAAAGGCGCTCCAATGGTGCAGAAGATCACAACAATTGTTGGAAATTGTATCAATACATCATTCTACAGAATGATACTGACAAAAGCGGCGCACTATGTGGCAATGCAAGTCAGGCAGGCTGGATAGATCAGAGCCCACCAGCTGACTCACTCCAGATCGTGGATATACCAATGGTTGCTGCAAAATAAAATGCAAGGAAGGAGGGGGAAGGGTACTCCAATAGTGCATGTAGGTTATTTTGGTTTTTATCCTAAACTGTGTTTTTTTTTACTTTTATTTCAACTGTGGATCTGGTACCTGTTTGCCTGAGTGAGCTAGCTGGTGGGCTCATATTAAACCAGCTTGTTTGACTTGCACTGCAATATAGTGCACCACTTTTGTGAGTATATTCTTTGGAGGCTTTTTGGGAATTTTCTCTATTTTGTAGTGATTTCATGCACTATTGGGGTACCCTTCCCCCTCCCTCCTTGCATTTTATTTTGCAGCAACCATTGGTATAGCCATGATCTGGAGTGAGTCAGCTGGTGGGCTCTGATCTATCCAGCCTGCCTGACTTGCACTGCCACATAGTGCACCACTTTTGTGAGTATCATTCTGTAGAATGATGTATTGATACAATTTCCAAAATTGTTGTGATCTTCTGCACCATTGGAGCGCCTTTTTCTGTTTTTTCATATTTGCAGTTTCTCCACTTTGTTCCAAGAAGAGTTGATCCTGGTGTATCTCTCCTTAACCATCGACGGAAGCCTCTAGAGGGCGCCTTTGTCCTGAGGGACCATCTTTAATGGACTTTATTTGGTGATCTCTCTATGATCCTTAGCGTGTGGATTATTGTGTGAGTCTAAGCTGGTGATTTAATGTGTGTTCCCTAACCTCCACCCCATTGATATCTTTCCATTTCTGACATAATTCCATCATAGTGGTAGGTTGTAAATATGAGAGATAGAATTAACTCCTTGTTTGGCAATTAAACATAGGCTGTCAACATCAGTGGTAGATTCTCAATCTAGGCCCTATATTAAAAACTTGCGTACATAGGGTATGCTTTGGAAATATGTAAAGGTACTTTTATGGGGAAGGCTAAACTTGAGTTGTAGATCTGGAAGGGAAATAAGGTTGATTAGTGCTTAGATCTAATAATTGAGTGACTGTGTTTGGGCCGCATTTTCTCCTACAGTTTAAACAAGTCTGTTGTCATACAAGGTAAAAAAAATAGGGTTGCCTTAGAGAGGTGAGGGTTTGCTGGTTCTGTGCGGCAAACCCCACCAACTGCATAATCTAGCCCAGGCCAGCAGAGAATCTCTGAACAGTATTTTGTTCTTAATCTGCTTTGGAAGAGTCTCAAATGTTGCATGAGTTAGAAAAGCTAAATGAAGCGGATGTGTAAGGGACCTCCCTAAGTTATAATCATTAAAAACTGAAGTGGCCATCAACCAGTCAAGGACAAGTTTACTCAAAGTGGCCCAATTGTACCATTTTACATTAGGAAGCTTATCTGTAGGCAAAGCAAGTTTAAGTAGTCTTTTATTATTCCAGGCAAAATTTGTAAAAGCTTTTGTGATGGTCAATATATCTGCACGTGTCAACATAATTGGTAACATTTGCAAAGGATGCAGTAATTTTAGCATGGGCATCATCTTTATTTGGCCTATCCACCCGACAAATAGACTGTCAATTTGGTCCACCCATCAAGTTAAGAGCATCATTTTAATCATAGATGCTATATTAAGCTGATAAATCAGGGTAGGGTTAGTGTGGAGACAGACTTCTACGTATATGAAAGGACCTTTATTGATTTGTTTGTGGTAATGGAGGATTGGTACTATCGTGAAGATAAATCACTTCAGATTTATCTAGATTCACTTTGTATCCTGATATTTTGCTGAATTGTTCAAAAATGGAGATAAGCTTGAGGATTGTGTATAGAATATACAATAAAAATAATTTTAATCAAAAGAATAAAAATAAAAACAAAGTAAGAAACTAAAAATCTCCAATAAATATGGAGACAATCAGTTCAACAACATATAGTGTAGCATTAAAAAATAAAATTAAAATTAAAATAAAAAAAAAATTAAAATAAAATTGAGTATATACAATACAAAAAAAATACAGGGGAATTCTTATACAATATAAAATGTACAAAGGGTTTTAAAATGTGTATAAGAGCAAACAAAGTTCATATCCATGAGAGGGAACACTTTGGTAAGGTAAGCGTACTCCAAGTGATCAGAAAACGCTGAAATTGGAAAAAATCCCAATCAAAATTGGAAGAAAAACCAAATCTAATGTGCTTTAAACTACTTACACCAGGAGGATTCGACTTCAGTTCCACACAAAGTAGTCCTTAAAAGCAACGGGCAGAAATCCGAAACGTCCTTTGTGCTATTTCGGTATAGTGTTTCTAAGGTGGTCTTTTACAAAGTATCCGCTATGTTGTGGTTTGAATATTACCACCTAATGACAAGACTACGAATACCGGGAAAGGACATAAGGCAGAGGTATAAAGATCAACGCGTTTCAGCCGTTCAGACTTTTTCAAGCTCTACGGATAATGCACCCATGGTGCATTATATACTGGCACATGCTAATGCAAACAAAGGGGCATGGGTGTAATTTGAAAAGTTTATCCAATAGGAAAAAACAAGGATTAAAGTACCGTATATCTCAGACAAGGGTGCACTATACAAATGTATAGCAGATTTACTATATCAACATAGACTTTAACAATGAAAGCAATTAATTACATCAATAGTAAGGATAATAACTCAGTAGTAGGAAAGTGAAAGTAAGTAGTGATGTGAGTTGTTGTATGATTATATTCGTTATATGTATCCTCACATTGACAAAACCCTATATGGTGATTTGTAGATCTTGAAAAAAGCAGTGAACAGCTGAAACGCCTTGCTCTTTATACCTCTGGGGGGCGGGGCTCCACATTAATTTCCTGCTGCATTTCTGCTTCTTGTCTGTTTGCTGACATCAGGGTTGCAGATTGAGGAGCAACTGCTTTAAAATATTTATCAACTTTATAAGAGGAAGGTAAAAAAAAGCAAACATCGATATATAGTATAATAAAAAGCACATGAACAGTCTTTCGCTGACTCATATGGGGGACTGTAATAGTTAGAGAAGAGGCTGTGAGATGAAAAAACAGGAGATGGTTGTAAACTAGTAAGGCGTGCGTCACTCCTAGGGCCACGTGTCCTTGGCAGAACAAGCCGTGGATGGCACTGGTAAAACAGTAAACGTGTGGCTACAGGGTGCAGGCTTAAAATTGTTTTTAAACACTGTAAATTAACAGAAGCGCCACTAGATGGCAGCTGAGTACAGTTCAGTTCACAGTAGTGTCAGTGAAATAGATGGTGGATCCTCACACTGCACGGGAGAGAAGAGTAAAAACAAAGGGTTTGATGTCAGCTTGCTAACACATATGATTTATCTGCTTAGTATTGCCTGCAGTTCTAGTGACACAGCTGAATGTAGCAGAAGTATAATAAGCATTGGCCCACAAAATAAACAGCAGGTGTATATGTCAGAGCTCTGGTTAAGGGTTATACCTCTCAACGATTGAAAGAGCTAAAGTGGGACACTTTTCTACTCCGATAACAGAGCTCCACCGCCCCCCTGCCACACATGTACAATGTCTCTGTAACAATCACACACTACAATTTATTTGAATGCAACACATACAGAATATGTATATTAAAAACAATGCACATATATCTTTTTTATTAATTTTAAAATGAGATCTGTCTTGTGTGTAATTTTTTTTAAGCAGAAAAATTTAGCAATTTGCATTCATTACAGCAATTTACTTTGTCCCCATTTCCTGTAGTTTTACTCTAAAATGTATGTATTTCCTATTTCCACAAGAGGTTAAATCCATTCTCCAAAATTCAGAAGCCAAACCTTGCTGTAGTGTACACAGTGATTGTTTGATCAATGTAGTAGCTCGTATACCCTAATTGGCTTTAGCAGATAAGATAAACAGTACTTATTGACTGAAACGCAACATTTTTATTTTATTATTCGGCTAGAACATACAATTTTAATTGACTTTCCAATTTACTTCTATAATCACATTTGCTTCATTCTCTTGGTATCCTTTGTAGAAGGAGCAGCACAGCACTGCTAGCTGAGCACATCCAGGACCAGATTATGAGTGGATCACTATTTAACCCTCCTGCTCAATGCGCTAGAAGTAAGCTTTTCGCACGTTTTGGGTTGAGCTCGTATTACAAGTTGAAATGTAACTGTTTTTGCTTGAGCGCTAACCCGACAAGCGCAAAAAGTGAAAAAACTAACACCTTACTCGCGCGCATATTCTCATGTGCACTAACCCAACATGAAAATATGAATAGTTCACATTCTAATAGAAGAATATGTTCAATTTATTCATAAATATAAATATTTCTACATATATCTGGTATTGTTATACAATATACAGTATCTCTCTCTCTCTCTCTCCATGATTATATATAGGTATAGATATATATTTAGGAATATCTATTTATAAATACTTAGTACATATTCTGCTATGTGCAGAACAATGGAATGTGAATATTTACAGTAAATACACAGTATAACACTTTATTAAATATGAATATTGAATACATATTATTTTACATCTTTTCATCTACTTAACTGCAAAGGGCTCCAATGCACTTATATATATATGTGGTTATATGTGTATATATGTCTGTAAATATAAATATATATATATATATATATATATATACACAGTTGTGCCCTGGCAGAATTTATGATTACTCTTTTTAAATCATAATGACAACAGAAACTACCCAAATGACCCTGATCAAAAGTTTACATACCCTGGTGATTTTGGCCTGATAACATGAACACAAGTTGACACAAATGGGTTTGAATGGCTATTAAAGGTAACCATCCTCACCTGTGATCTGTTTGCTTGTAATTAGTGTGTGTGTATAAAAGGTCAATGAGTTTCTGGACTCCTGACAGACCCTTGCATTTTTCATCCAGTGCTGCCCTGACAATTCTGGATTCTGAGTCATGGGGAAAGCAAAAGAATTGTCATAGAATTGTCATAGGATCTGCGGGAAAAGGTAGTTGAACTTTATAAAACAGGAAAGGGATAGAAAAAGATATCCAAGGAATTGAGAATGCAAATCAGCAGCGTTCAAACTTTAATCAAGAACTGGAAAATGAGGGGTTCTGTTGAAACCAAGGACTAGAGTAATCACTTTAACTACAAACTGTAGCTAAGTGATAAGTTATTTAGCTGCGCTATCCAAAGATAGCTTAATGAGTGTAGTATACTAATATCTAGGTAATCCTATATTAGCACAACTATATCAAATGTATTTAAAAATGTATTTATTACAATGCGAAAAAACAGAAAATTAAAATCAAATCAATGCAAGCATATAATGATTAGACCATTTAAATACACACAATAAATGGATAATATGCAGGACATATAAAGCATAACATATAAAGCATACAAACGAGACCAATGGGATGATGTTGATGAGATGATATGGTTCCAATGTAATAGATTGTGGCATATGTGGCAAGCCGTATTAGTAAAGCAGACACATGTGTTTAATAAACACAGCGATGTTAGCAAGGTTAGCGTTTTACTTTTTCTTTCCCAAAGTTGCAGAGTTGGCCAAACTGCAGAATAGAGGCGAGAAGAATGGACAAGAAAATCCTTTTACAAACACAAAATGAGTTCAAATTGGCAAGGTGTTTACTAATACTTACACCGGAAGCCAAGTGATGTTCCTCTGTGTTTGTTTGTTCCTCCAGGCGGCAAATTTCAAACGGTCCTGTGCTTCCCTGGAGAGATCAAGTTACACAGCTTAGGAGAATGTTTGCGGCAGTCAGTACAATGTGGCTACGGAAGCCCAAGTAGTCCAGTATTAGAGTAACGCGTTTCGGCTGTGCGCAGCCTTTCTCAAACTCAATACTGTTGTGAATGGGACGATGGTATTTATTTACTCGTCTTAAAGGGATAGATGCACCCACTTTTTTCTTTTTTTCTTTTCTTTAGTTTGCAGAATATAAATGTCCAACATATAATAACAGTGCAATTTTGCTATGGGGATATATTGTACATTAAAAGACAAAGTCCTGGTAACATATTTTATATAAAGAACAACACATAAAATGAATGGATAAAGAACATCGTTAAAACATCCAAAGAGAGATACCAAATGTAGTATGTTAAAATTACATTGTTTTTGGATAAAGGATCGCACTAATTCTAAGCTTAACCTTCAAATCTTTCTTATATCAAAACTACATGTAGAAAACTTAAAAGGGGAATTAATTAGATTGTATAGATCATAAAAAAATATATTTTAAAACTTATAAAATAGATAAAACTAATTATTTAAGATATTGATAAGTCTTACTCAGATTACACACTTATCTGCATATGTATATACATATGGATCCATACGTATATCCATATACACATATTCCTAATAAGTATATTTATTGTTATTATTTTATACTCCTCAATTTCTAATAGTAGATTGAGGTTGGAATATTAGGATATTAAAATATTAGGACATTAAAATATTAAAATATTAAAACATTAAAATATTAAAATATTAAATATTAAAATACAGTACATTTGCTTCAAATTAGATTTTAAGGGCACATTTTGATTATGGCTTAGATCTTATAAATAGAAGTTAATCTTTCAAATAACAATTTAAGTCCAATTCCAAGTTTAGGCCTTGTGGAGTCAGGGTACCTAGTTGGAAAATCCACTTCCCTTCTCTTTTTAGGACTTCATTATGAAGGTCCCCTCCTCTCCAATTTTTGGAAACCTGATCTATACCCATGAATTTGAAATCCTTAAGATTGGCATTATTACAGGTAGCAAAATGTCTTGGCACTGGAAGGTCTTTATTACGATCCTTGTCGTGGTGCTCAATTGACAGGATATGCTCTCTTATCCTATCACGTAGGGGCCTTTCCGATTCCCCTACGTATTGAGCCCCACATTTACATTCTATGACATAAATTACATTTCTATCTGTACATCGAATCATTTGTTGAATTTTAAAAGTTTCTCCTGTGATATTAGATTTTACCTCTTTTTTCTTCATTCCATATTGACAGGACTTACACTTATGGCATGGGTAATACCCTTTAAGGTCTTTTCCCCATAAGTCCTTTTTCTTTTTTTCTTGTTTTCTTTTTAGATCTGAAGGGGCAAGTCTCATTTTAAGATTTTTTGCTTTTTTATATACAATTTGTGGTTTATCTGGTATAAGTGGACCTATCTTCTCATCTGATTTTAAAATACTCCAATGTTTCCTTAGAATTTTTTCTATTATATTTTTATTGCCACTATATGTTGTAATAAATGGTAAAAACATTGCTTCATTTATTTTATTTCTCTTAGTTAAATCAGTTTGTTTTCCCTTTAGGATTAGGTCTCGGTCTAAATCACGTACATTTCCTATTGTTTTGTTTAAGATGTCGCTATCATAGCCCCTATTGATAAACTTCTCTTTTAAAATATTTGACTGTATATCATAATCATGTAGGGTACTGCAGTTCTTTCTAATTCGTACGAACTGTCCCTTTGGGATGGTTTCCTTCCATTGTGTGTGGTGGCAACTTAATTGATGTATGTAGTTATTAGCGTCCACCTGTTTAAAATGTGTTTTTGAAAGTAACTTATTGCCATTTACAAATATTTCTAAATCTAAAAATTGTATATTAGTTTGACTCTTAGCACATGTAAATTTTAAATTTTTAACATTTGTATTCATGGATTTAATGAACTCATTTAGACCCTCCTCACTACCGTGCCAAATCATGAAGATATCATCTATGTACCGCCGATAGGTCTGTTGAAACCAAACCACGGTCAGGTAGACCAACTAAAATTTCAGCCACAACTGCCAGGAAAATTGTTCGGGATACAATGACAAACCCACTAATAAATTCAGGTGAAATACAGGACATGTGGTGTGGCTGTTTCAAGATGCACAATAAGGAGGCACTTGAAGAAAGATGGGCTGCATGGTCGAGTCGCCAGAAGAAAGCCATTACTACGCAAATGCCACAAAGTATCCCGCTTACAATTTATATATATATATATATATATATACATACATCTGTACACATACACACACATTATATATGTATGTATGTATGTATATATATATATACTGTATATGTACACACATACATATCCATATTTAGATATGTAAATGTATGTATCTCTATGTTAAAGCCTTTTTCCTGCTTTTTTTTCTAACACCTGAGACCTCATATGTTTCAACCCTTATAACTATTGAGTGCAATATCTGTTTGAATAATTTTTATTAGATGGTGTTATTATGAGTATAAGTGTATAAGGAGGCATGAAGGTTGTTATAAAAGTCTATCAAAAAGAAAGGATTGGGAGAACCGGTTGTAAGTGTTTTGAATGTGGGGAGAAGGGATCAATGTCTTTTAAGAGGAGATTGGTGGTTCAGTGTCACATGATAACAAGTAGAGTGCGAACTGTTGATTGGCTTCCGTAGTAGGTGTGTTCTGGTTTAAAGGGACAGTCAACCCAAAAATTACTGTAACTTTTTTAGATTAGTTAATTAACGATCTTTACAGTAAACTGTAGCCCAATTTTCATCTAAATAAACTTTGGCAGAAAATAAACTTACTAGATCTCATCTGGCCGTTTTGAAATGGCCGCCTGACCCCTCCTTCTCTGACGTCTCCCAAAAGCTTGCACTAGTACAGGATCCTTTCCTTTCGTCCCTGCGCTCTCCTGTGCCTCCATTTATTCAGTGAGACACTCATATGGCACCCCCCTCACTTCGCCATCTCCCTCATTCATCCCCACGGCCGCAATTTCAGCTCTCTAGCTGTTCGTACCCGGCACTCACTGCCTCTCATTCATGCTGTGCGCTGTGTGTTACAGAGAATGAGAGGCAGTGAGTGCCGGGCAGGCGGCGATGTGATGTGGGTCTGTGCCCCTATAACCCCCTCAGGTGTATGCATTTACCCTCCACGGTACAGCTATATAGAGCAAGATACCAGCACTATTATGAAAGCAGGCACTGGCACTTCTGTCAAGGATACTTTTACCGAAAAAGAGCAGGCTATTCACTTCTGTATATATGCCAAGATTAACTCACACTTTTGTAGGCTATTTTGAGATGGGACAGGGTATATGGAACTGTCCATTAGTGCCTCAATTCGTAGTCTCGGACCTTGTAAAATCGCCTTCTGAACCAGCACATCAAGCTGGCCACGCAGCCCATCAGACAAGCTCCTGTGCTCCAAGAGTGTAACATGTCACTGTCACCTGTATCACTTGTTACTGTATTGTGCTATTGCTTTATTAGTGCAGTTCTTGTGCATCAGTGCTATAATTACATATATACAGAGGCAGTTACACTAATGTACAAACATATGTAAAGCGCAAGTCACTGTCACCTGTATCACTTGTTATTGTATTGTGCTATAGCTTTATTAGTGCAGTTCTGGTGCATCAGTGCTATAATTACATATATACAGAGGCAGTTACACTAATGTACAAACATATGTAAAGCGCAAGTCACTGTCACCTGTATCACTTGTTATTGTATTGTGCTATAGCTTTATTAGTGCAGTTCTTGTGCATCGGTGCTATAATTACATATATACAGAGGCAGTTACACTAATGTACAAACATATGTAAAGCGCAAGTCACTGTCACCTGTATCACTTGTTATTGTATTGTGCTATAGCTTTATTAGTGCAGTTCTGGTGCATTGGTGCTATAATTACATATATAAAGAGGCAGTTACACTAATGTACAAACATATGTAAAGCGCAAGTAACTGTCACAGGTATCACTTGTTACTGTATTGTGCTATAGCTTTATTAGTGCAGTTCTGGTGCATCGGTGCTATAATTACATATATAAAGAGGCAGTTACACTAATGTACAAACATATGTAAAGCGCAAGTCACTGTCACAGGTATCACTTGTTACTGTATTGTGCTATAGCTTTATTAGTGCAGTTCTGGTGCATTGGTGCTATAATTACATATATAAAGAGGCAGTTACACTAATGTACAAACATATGTAAAGCGCAGGTCACTGTCACCCGTATCACTTGTTACTGTATTGTGCTATAGCTTTATTAGTGCAGTTCTGGTGCATCAGTGCTATAATTACATCTATAAAGAGGCAGTTACACTAATGTACAAACATATGTAAAGTGCAAGTCACTGTCACAGGTATCACTTGTTATTGTATTGTGCTATAGCTTTATTAGTGCAGTTCTGGTGCATTGGTGCTATAATTACATATATACAGAGGCAGTTACACTAATGTACAAACATATGTAAAGCGCAAGTCACTGTCACAGGTATCACTTGTTACTGTATTGTGCTATAGCTTTATTAGTGCCGTTCTGGTGCATCAGTGCTATAATTACATCTATAAAGAGGCAGTTACACTAATGTACAAACATATGTAAAGCGCAAGTCACTGTCACAGGTATCACTTGTTACTGTATTGTGCTATAGCTTTATTAGTGCAGTTCTGGTGCATCAGTGCTATAATTACATCTATAAAGAGGCAGTTACACTAATGTACAAACATATGTAAAGCGCAAGTCACTGTCACAGGTATCACTTGTTACTGTATTGTGCTATAGCTTTATTAGTGCAGTTCTGGTGCATCGGTGCTATAATTACATCTATAAAGAGGCAGTTACACTAATGTACAAACATATGTAAAGCGCAAGTCACTGTCACCCGTATCACTTGTTATTGTATTGTGCTATAGCTTTATTAGTGCCGTTCTGGTGCATCAGTGCTATAATTACATCTATAAAGAGGCAGTTACACTAATTTACCAACATATGTAAAGCGCAAGTCACTGTCACAGGTATCACTTGTTACTGTATTGTGCTATAGCTTTATTAGTGCAGTTCTGGTGCATCAGTGCTATAATTACATCTATAAAGAGGCAGTTACACTAATGTACAAACATATGTAAAGCGCAAGTCACTGTCACAGGTATCACTTGTTATTGTATTGTGCTATAGCTTTATTAGTGCAGTTCTGGTGCATCGGTGCTATAATTACATCTATAAAAAGGCAGTTACACTAATGTACAAACATATGTAAAGCGCAAGTCACTGTCACAGGTATCACTTGTTACTGTATTGTGCTACAGCTTTATTAGTGCAGTTCTTGTGCATCGGTGCTATAATTACATATATAAAGAGGCAGTTACACTAATGTACAAACCAGTGATGTGCGGTGACTTCAGAGGCTGGTGAGGCAGTGGCTAGGAATCGGATACGCCTTCATTCTTTAGATATCCTTTGTTGAAGAATTAGCAATGCACATGGGCGAGCTAATCGCATGAGGTATCTATATGCAGCCGCCAATCAGTAGCTACTGAGTATATTTAGATATGATTTTCAACAAAGGATATCTGATTTTCTTCATTCTTTTGATATCCTTTGTTGAAAATCATATCTAAATATGTTCAGTAGCTACTAAGCATATTTAGATATGATTTTCAACAAAGGATATCAAAAGAATGAAGAAAACCAGATATTAGATGTAAATTGGAAAGTTATTTAAAATTGCATGCTCTTTCTAAATCATGAAAGAAAACATATGGGTTTCATGTCCCTTTCAATGGTGTCTTGGAAAACTGGTCAACTTAGTAAACATCTGATTTTAGTCTAAAGGATTGTAACAGAAACTCTTGCCAGATAACAAAATGCTTGCTCTGATTATGAGATCTAGAAATCCAGGCCCATTAAAATATGTTTAAAACATACTTTTTACTTTAATGCTGCAAATTATGCTTATAGATTCCTTCATTATTCAGTAAAAATAAAAATGTTGTGAACCAGTGGCAGCTGGTGAACAGGGATAGGCACAGACAAAGGCTGTGGCGGACATTTTACAAAGTAAAGACCGTAGTGAAGGACAACAAGGTCACTATTTATACAAATGATAAGAGTGCATGGTCTTACCTTCTCAGAGACAGCAATTTCTCCATTTTCTATGATGAAAATTAAATTTTTCTGCAAGTCCCTTTGAAATTAAAATGTAAAATTAGGCATTTAAACTAAAGCATTCCCCAGTACATGTGATATACTCTGTGTCTGCTCTATATTCATTATACATAGATCTAGAGACCCTGACAGGCTAAAAATGATCACTTTCCTAAATAATACTATGATTCAGAGGATTATTTAAGAAAGTAATAATTTTTAGCCTGGCAGGGTCTCTAGATGTATGTTGTATAATGAATATAGAGCAGAGTATATCACATGTACTGGAGATAATAAACGTCAGTCCTTGCAGGTTCACCTGATGAGCTGTTGATTGCTGCTGGGGAGTGGGGACATGTCATTTTTGTGTGTAATTAAGTCATTTCATACATGCACTCCCATCCCATCCTTGCTTATCTGGCAGCTGCTTGCACTGGGTGGCAGTAAATTAGCTAACTGATCTCTGCTAGAAAGTGCAGACTGCAGGGCTAAACAAGCTATGTGTTTTCTCCACCATTTAAGGGTTAAATAGACTGTGTACTTGAAAGTCATATAAATCATATTAGGGGGTAGATGTAAAGCTTTCCAATTAAATTCCCAGTTCTTTGATCAAAGTAAAAGAATCCTGTCATAAATTTGTATGTCCAGGTTCAAAGAAGTGTTCTGCATGAGAAAATTAGGTAAAGATGGTAACAAGAGATAAGGGAATCATTCAAAGTTAGTCATAAAATCCTTAAACCCAGCTCTGGACTAGCAATCCAAGAGGCAAAAGAGAACTCATCAGTTGATATTCTCCAAAAAATATATTTGTGTGCATGAGTTTGTTCGCACATATTATTTGTGTGTACTCACATTTCTGTGTTATATGTTATTGCGTGTACACGTGCACTGTCTTGTTTATATGTGTTTTGTGTGAGTGTATGTTTGTTTGTGTGTGTGATTTCACACTACTACTTTATATATCCACATCTGGTGCCCTGGGATTTTTGAGATTCATTTAAATTCTGCTTGGATCATTTTTCTGCTTACACTACTAATAAATTGGATATGGAAGAAATAAGTCTGTGCATCTCTGAGAGCACTGATTTAGTACAGTAAATGGATTTGTTGATCCTGCATTTTATAAGATATAACCAATGAAATACCTAGACTCAGAGTCTCAGTGGTCTTTTATATACTTTTTAATCAATTCACTATACACCTGTTCATATATTACCCATATATGAATTAATTGTAACCAGTGCCACATGTAAGAGAATAACTTTGATTAATTTACATATAACAAAATATTGGAGGACAAATAGAAAATAATGTCAGTCCATAAAGTCTATAAAATTTCAGGATCCAAAGTTGTGCACAAATAAATATCTCTCAGCATTTGTGTAAGTGCTTAATCTCCAATTAAACACACTCTCTATGATGTATCATTTAATTTATCATTTTATACATTTAGGATTTTTCAGCAATTATAAAAAAATATAAAGCAACAAAAGAGGACATACTAATAACTCCTCCATACCTTTGATTTGATATAGTCACTCACTAGTAAGTTAGCCAAGGCCCCAAGCCAATATATAATTACAGTCACACGGATAAGTTTAACATTTTGATGATTTTATCCTACACACCCTCAACACGTGTGTGTATATATATATATATATATATATATTCAGTGCTGCTGTGTACCAGAGAGCTTGCACTCTAATCCTACACACACACACACACCTGTATATATGGATATTAAATATAAAACGTTTATGTATTTATATTTTGCACCACTCAATACAAATAGCTGTTACCTTTCTATTTGACCCAAGTTCAACTGATCCCTTTGCTCTGATTGATAATTTGGAAGATTTTTATTTTATTTTTTATTTTGTATTTATTTTTATTCAGTATTTAAATATATACTTTCTTATGGGAGCTATTCTTGAGATTTAGCATTTTGTTCTTGACTCTAATTACTAAAAATGATTTCAGCATATTGAAACCTAAAAAAATATATAATTCACAGCTTCAGAAAGGGGATTGCATTCTTATTATACAATAATTACTATAGTGAATATCTAATAAAAACTGATGTTTAAAATAAATAACATTATTTACTAATCACTATATGGACAAATGTTTGTGATCTGGTGACAACAAATCGTTTAAAATGATGAAAAGGAAAAAGTAAATGCAGAACAATATACACCACAAATCTAAAAATAGATTTTATAATTATGGGTTTCATAATCACTAGTTAATAACTGCATTTGATCATTTTTGTAGCGATGCTTCTGTAACGGCCATACCTACAATTTGATATGATCTGATGATGATCACCGTGTTTAAAAAAATACAATAGATTAATGTCAACATTTCATCTGGATCGTTAGCTTGTTTGATCACAATCTGATCAAACAAGATAACGATCCAGATTCCAGATGAAAGGTTGACTGTAATCGATTGTATTTTTTTAGACACGGTGAATGATACCATGCTTGATGCTTCCCATTCCCATCTGCCTCATACACCGTCACACTGACTGCAGATTCTATTTTGCCGCTGCGCCAGTCAGATGATGATCATCAGATGCCAGTCAGTTAGTGCTGGGACTGAGTCGGAACATCAGGGACAGGGCCAGGCAGGGCTACCAGTTATAAATAATAAATATATATTATATAATATATTTAACTATGTTTTTGCTGCAATGCTTAGCCTTCTCACTTCTCACTCTCAACTGTCTCACTGTCTCAGACCAGTCTGACCGACTGTGACCATCACACCACCTACCTCAGTATTAACGCAGTGGTCACGCCGTCAACTTCACTAGAGTAGTTAGACACAGACATTTGCCACTTGCCTCCTGCTGACTGTTCTTGATGGATGACTAACACTCACTGACTGCCACACGTGACACACCCGACACGACACCGACACCACCACGCTGCCATCTGATTCCGCGCCTGCGCCTAAGAATTTCCCGACCAGCATTTCAGCCCAGACTGAGACTCAGACATAGTTACTCATGTCTGATTGGCTGAGGGGTGGGCAGGCAGGGCTGAGAGCTCCCGAGGCTTGAAGAGTCAAGCCTCCAGTGGGAGCAGTATATGGGCCACAAGAGACTGCTGCACATAGCTATTATTCCAGTGGGTGGCAGTCTTTATTAGCCCATATACAACACATTCCAGTTACATTCATATTGCGCAATGAAAGGATAGCTCGCCTCTTCTTTCTTGCACAATATGAATGTAATCAATGTATATTACTTATATTACGTTGTTTTTTTTTAAACCAAAATGGAAATAAAATAATGAATTTGGTGGAGGGGTGGGGGGGTGTCACCTTTTAAGATAAAAAAAAATAAAAAATAAAAAATGAAAATAAAAAACATTTTTTTTTTTTAATAAATAAGGCTGTAATGCACCATTTGGCCAGGGGAGGCACTGCCTCACCTGCCTCCTATGAGTGCACGTCACTGAATAGCACAATACAGTAACAAGTGATACAGGTGACAGTGACATGTTACACTCTTGGAGCACAGGAGCTTGTCTGATGGGCTGCGTGGCCAGCTTGATGTGCTGGTTCAGAATGTGATTTTACAAGGTCCGAGACTACGAATTGAGGCACTAATGGACAGTTCCATATACCCTGTCCCATCTCAAAATAGCCTACAAAAGTGTGAGTTAATCTTGGCATATATACAGAAGTGAATAGCCTGCTCTTTTTCGGTAAAAGTTTCCTTGACAGAAGTGCCGGTGCCTGCTTTCATAATAGTGCGGGTGTCTTGCTCTATATAGTTGTACCGTGGAGGGTAAATGCATATACCTGAGGGGGTGATAGGGGCACAGACCCACATCACATCGCCGCCTGCCCGGCACTCACTGCCTCTCATTCTCTGTAACACACAGCGCACAGCATGGATGAGAGGCAGCGAGTGCCGGGTACGAACAGCTAGAGAGCTGAAATTGCGGCCATGGGGATGAATGAGGGAGATAGTGAAGTGAGGGGGTGCCATATGAGTGTCTCACTGAATGAAGGGAGGCACAGGAGAGCGCAGGGACGAAAGGAAAGGATCCTGTACTAGTGCAAGCTTTTGGGAGACGTCAGAGAAGGAGGGGTCAGGCGGCCATTTCAAAATGACCAGATGAGATCTGGTAAGTGTATTTTCTGAAAAAGTTTATTTAGATGAAAATTTGGCTACAGTTTGCTGTAAAGATCGTTAATTAACTAATCTAAATAAGTTACAGTTATTTTTGGGTTGACTATCCCTTTAAGGGTATATAAAGCTCTGGTTGAGAGGGGTTTTGTTGGTCTGAGGTAGGGGCACTGTACGGTCCAGAAATATCACGATTTTAAACTATTAAATGTAATTTTGAAGATGACTAAAGTCCAGTTTACATACATACACATAAATATATACATAAATGATACACACACACACATATATACAGTATATATATATATATATATATATAGATATGTCTATATATATCAATGTACATACCAATTCACACACATACAATACATATACTACTTTGAGCCCTTCACAATCCAACACCTTACCATATACTTTTACTCAATGTTTTAACAATTATATTAATTTGATATATATATATATATATATATATATATATATATATATATATATATATAAAGCATAAATTAAAACTTTGGAAAACTCCAGTATTTTTTCTTTGTTTTAGCGCACCTTTGGGTTAGCACTCGAGGGATAGCCAGGACCTGACTTTTTCAGAGTGCCCCATAGAAGACTATTATGTGAGGTATTTAGGGCAGACACGCTATCTGACGTCCTGATGTTAGCGTGCCCAAGGCTATCACTCAAGCGCTAACATTTTTCTTTCCACTTGTAATATGGAAATAAAAATGAAAGCGCTATGGATTTCACTCTAGAGATGTAAGCGCGTGATAGAATAAACATTTTTATGCTCCACTTGTAATATAGGCCTATATATTTTGTATAAATCACATACATCTCAACAGTCACGGATATTGCATTATTGTCACAGGTTGGTAGGTCTGTCCACTGTCTCTCCTGCTGCTTCCCCTGTCAGTTGTTTAAAGTACAAATCTGTTACGGAGTTATGAAAAAACTGTTATTACAATTTTACTTTTTATATTTTTTTATTGAATATCAACATTTGTTAATACCTGTATTTCCTGGCTTCTTACATCCAAAGATTCTGTTAAAAGGATATTAAACTCAACAAATTTCTATCACACACATAAAATATCACTATTTAAAAATATTTTGTACGTGCACACCTGTTCTGTGGGATAGATGCTGTTTGGCTGACTTTTACAGTTCTATTGGTGGACAGTGACACACCCCACAGACATTATAAAAAAGTTGTTTATTATTAAACACAGGAGCACTTATCTATTTTTTCAATTAACCAAAAACTTTTTTTATCTTAAAGGTTTTTCTTTTGTGATTCAGATAGAGCATGCAATTTTAAGCAACTTTCTAATTTATTCCTATTATCAATTTTTCTTCGTTCTCTTGCTATATTTATTTGAAAAATAAGGCATCTAAGCTTTTTTTTGGTTCAGAATCTGGACAGCACTTCTTTATTGGTGGGTGAATTTATCCACCAATCAGCAAGAACAACCCAGGTTGTTCACCAAAAATGTGCCGGCATCTAAACTTACATTCTTCCTTTTCAAATAAAGATACCAAGCGTATGAAGAAAATTTGATAATAGGAGTAAATTAGAAAGTTGCTTAAAAACATAAATTATGCTTACCTGATAATTTCATTTCCATCGAGGGGAGGAGAGTCCATGGCTTCATTCATTACTATTGGGAATTAAGAACCTGGCTAACAGGAGGAGGCAGACACCCCAGCCAGTGGCTTAAATACCTCCCCCACTTCCCTCATCCCCCAGTCATTCTGCCGAGGGAACCAGGAACAGTAGGAGAAATATCAGGGTATAAAAGGTGCCAGAAGAAGATAAAATTTAGATCCGCCCCATGGAGATACGGGCGGGAGCCGTGGACTCTCCTCCCCTCGATGGAAATGAAATTATCAGGTAAGCATAATTTATGTTTTCCATCTAAATGGGAGGAGAGTCCACGGCTTAATTCATTACTATTGGGAACATATACCCAAGCTCTAGAGGACACTGAATGAAACCGGGAGGGTAAAAGGCGGACCATAGTCTGAGGGCACCACAGCCTGCAAAACCTTTCTCCCAAAAACAACTTCCTCAAGTGCAAAGACGTCAAATTTGTAAAACTTTGTAAAAGTGTGTAAGGAGGACCAAGTAGCCGCCTTACAAATTTGCTCCATAGAGGCCTCATTCTTGAAGGCCCAAGACAAAGCCACAGCTCTAGTTGAATGAGCCATGATCTTCTGAGGAGGCTTGTGTTCTGCTGTCTCGTAAACCAGGCGAATCAAGCTCCTCAACCAAAAAGATAGAGAAGAAGCAGAGGCCCTTTGCTCCTTGCGCTTCCCAGAATACACCACAAAAAGAGATGTAGACTGTCTGAAATCCTTTGTAGCCTGAAGATAGAACTTCAAGGCACGAAGAATGAACAAATATTTCCTGATTGATGTTACGGTCAGACACCACCTTGGGGAGAAACCCCAACCCAGTGCGAAGTACAGACTTATCTGCATGAAACACCAGATAAGGAGGGTCACATTGCAAAGCAGCTAGTTCAGATACTCTGCATGCTGATGCAATAGCCAACGGGAAGAGAACCTTCCAGGTCAGAATCTTAATGTCAACGGAATACATAGGTTCAAACAGAACCCTCTGCAAAACCTTAAGGACTAAGTTTAAACTCCAAGGTGGAGCCGACTGTCTAAAGACAGGTCTGATACTAGACAGAGCCTGAAAAAAAGATTGGATGTCAGGGAGCTCAGCGAGTCTCCTATACAACAAAACTGATAATGCTGAAATCTTTCCCTTTAAGGAACTAGCGGCAAACCTTTCTCCAAACCATCTTGCAGAAAGACCAGAATCCTGGATACCTTCACCTTATGCCAAGGATATCCATGCTTCTCACACCAGGACAAGTAAGTCCTCCACACCTTATGGTAGATGCGACGAGTGACTGGCTTCCTTGCCTGAATTAGAGTATCAATCACACTTTCAGAAAAGTCTCTCTTGGCTAAGACTAGGCATTCAATCTCCACGTAGTCAGCCTCAGAGAATCTAGATTTCGATGTTGAAAGGGGCCCTGTGACAGCAGATCCCTGCGACAGGGTAACCGTCACGGCGGAGAGGATGACATCCCCATCAGATCCGCAAACCACGTTCTCCGCGGCCATGAAGGAGCAATCAAAAGGCTGAGGCCCGCTCCTGTTTGATGCATGCCACTACTCGAGGTAGAAGTGGTAGGGTTGGAAAAATGTAAGCTAGGCTGAATCCCCATGGAACCACTAAGGCATCTATCAGTTCTGCCTGGGGATCTCTGGACCTCCATGAGTCTGGACGCCATGAGATCTATCTCCGGTGTTCTCCATCTGTGACAAATCTCTGCAAACACCTTGTAGTGAAGAGACCATTCCCCCGGATGGATTGTCTGTTGAGAAAGTTTGCTTCACAGTTGTCCACACCTGGTATGTGAATCGCTGAGAGCGAGCAGTCATGGGACTCTGCCCACTCCAGAATCTGAGACACCTCCCTCATCGCGAGGAAGCTCCTCGTACCTCCCTGGTGGTTGATGTAAGCCACCAAGGTAATGTTATCGGTCTGGAATCTGATGAAACTGACTGACCCCAGAGAAGGCCATGCCTTCAGAGCATTGTAAATTGCTTGCAGCTCTAGGATGTTGATCGGAAGGAGAGACTCCTCCCTGGACCACTTTCCTTGTGCCATTCTGACACCCCAAACAGCTCCCCATCCTGTCAGACTGGCATCCGTGGTCACAATCTCCCAGGACGGTCTCAAGAAGGATGTCCCCATGGAGAGTTGCTCCGGACGGGTCCACCAAGAGAGGGAGTTCTGAGTTTGAGCATCCATGGATATCACCTGTGATAGATCTGAATGATCACCGTTCCACTGTCTCAACATGTACAATTGAAGAGGTCTGAGATGGAACCTGGCGAATGGGATGACATCTATACTTGACACCATGAGACCTATCACCTCCATACATTGAGCCACCGACTGGCTTGTGGAGGACTGAAGGGCAAGACAGGTGGACGCAAGCTTCCTGCGCCGCTGATCTGTGAGAAATATCTTCATGGACATAGAGTCTATTATCCTGCCCAGGAACTGTTGCTGGGAACTAGGGAACTCTTTCCTGAGATTGGATCAGAAGAAGAGCCCTCAAATGATCCTCTGTGACGGTGCCTGGACTAGGATGTCGTCCAGGTAAGGTGCCACCGCAATGCCCCTGGATCTGGCCACTACAAGCAGTGCCCACAGAACCTTTGTGAAGACACTCGGGGCCGTCGCTAGACCAAAAGGAAGGGCCACAAACTGGAAGTGTTGGTCCAGAAACGCAAATCTTATGAACCTGAAGTGGTCCCTGTGAATTGGCATATGAAGGTAAGCATCCTTCAAATCCACAGTTGTCATAAACTGTCCCTCTTGAAAACTAAGGACAGAATAGATCTGATAGTTTCCAAACTTGTTTAAACACTTTAGTTCCAGAATCGGGCGGAACGTGCCCTCCTTCTTTGGAACCACAAAAAGGTTTGAATAATACCCTAGACCCCTCTCTGCTAGGGGCACTGGTACAATAACCCAGAGAGAGGCGAGATCTCTCACACACTCTAGAAAGGCCTCTCTCTTCTCTGGTCTTGAAGACAGGTTTGACAGGAGGAATTTGCCCTTTGGCGGATAGGATCTGAACCCTATCCTGTAACCCTGAGAGACAACTTCTAGAACCCAGGGGTCCTGAATGTCCTGCAGCCATGCGTTTGAGAATTGAGATAATCTGCCCCCTACGTCATCCGGAGACTGGTCGGGGGCCGCCCCTTCATGCCGATTTAGTCTCGGCGGGCTTCTTGCTCTGCTTTGACTTGTTCCAAGATTGAGGTGGCTTCCAAGATCCCTTGGACTTGTCCGCTTTCACAGCGGGTTGCTGGCACTGGGCCTTGTCCACACGAAAGGGACAAAAAGTAGATCCCTTGGGCTTAGCCTTCTTATCCTGTGGTAGGAAAGCTCCCTTGCCTCCCGTAACCGTGGATATGATCGAATCCAATCCTGGACCGAACAGGATCTTTCCTTGAAAAGGCAGGGACAACAGCATCGACTTAAAGGTCATGTCCGCAGACCAAGATTTTAGCCACAAAGCCCTGCGTGCTAAAACAAAAACAACTGACACCTTAGCAATCAGGCGAATAATTTGCATATTGGCATCATAGATGAAAGAATTGGCGACCTTCAGCGCCTTAATCTTCTCCTGTATCTCGTCGATGGATGTCTCCCCTTCGACCATTTCACACAGGGATACACACCAATATGTCACAGCTCTGGTGACTGCTGCAACGGCAGCTGCTGGCTGAAAAACAAACCCTGTGTGCTGAAACATCTTTCTCAACATGTTTTCCAGCTTTTTATCCATGGGCTCCTTAAACGGCAAACTATCCTCGAGGGGAATAGTTTTCCACTTCGCGAGTGTAGAGATAGCCCCATCCACCTTGGGAATGGTCCCCCACAGCTAGGGTTGCCACCTTTTGCCCCAAAAAATCCTGGACACTTTTTAAGTGGGCGTGGTGAGGGCGTGGCTTGGGGGTGTGGCTTGGAGGCGTGGCTTGTCGCGGCCTCAAATTCATTATGAAATTCATTTTATTTATATATATATATATATATATATATTATATTATATTAATTTATATATTAATTATATTAGTTGTTTAATTCCTGCAGAAAATAAATTGTTTAATTCATGGGTGATGTAATTTTGTAAGCTAGGATCTCTCTAGGTTTTGTAAAAAAAAATGTTTTTATTTATCTTTATTGAAGATTACAGAATATAACAAATAAAATATTATGAATTCCCAATTATTTAGAACAGGTACAAAGTTACATTCAGATACATGTAGGTGTATTTGTGAATATACAACATTTATACTGCCATTGACATACTCTTCTCTTGCCAAAAATGATTGGCTGCTACTTACATATGCTGCCCCTTAATGTTTCTGCATGTTGAGGAGGGTGTGTAACTTTATAGCATGTCAAACTCACTGGTTGTATTTCAACCAGATCTACAATCAAACATCGTCAATTATCCTCTGTGCTAAGTGTCAACACACTCATTACACATACAAAACGCCGCTGTAACTATGAATCTCAGAACAGTTTACTGCCCGTGGTACATAACATTCTAGAACGGAACAAGTTGCTAGACACGTAACCAAGATCACGTACTGCTTACCAACGTTCCTTCTAGCGCGTCCCTCCGGTTCCCAGTACCCTAAACCTCCGCTGTATGCAGCAAGCACAATAGACGTTTACACAGGTAGTGCTACTGTAACCAAGGAAACAACTCACTCAGCGCAGTGACGGATGGACGTCTAAGTAACCCTCCTCTTGCTCCCTCCCACATACAGTTGAGTAGTATTACTCCAGGCAGCAGCAGGCTCCTCCAGGCTCCGTCTCTCCTCCCGCCGGGCTAAAAGCTCCCTTGGCCAGCTAATTTGTTTTTCATCTGCGCTCACTGCTGTGCCCGCCCCAGGGGAGCTCTTAGCCCGGGGCATTTGACTGTAGTTCCGGGACACGGGACATACAGTCCCAGACCGGGACTGTCCCGGTGAAACCGGGGCAGGTGGCAACCCTACCCACAGCTCAAACTGATAGTCCGTAACAGGGAACAGTTTTTTAAAAGAAGAAGCAGAAAAGGACGACCCTAATCGCTCCCATTCATTCTTAAAAATATTCTCCATCTTAACGGGAACCGGGAAAGTCTGAGGCACTACCCTGTCCTCGTACACCTTGTCAAGCTTAGGAATCGCAGGTTCCTCCGGGATCCTAGGTTCCGGAACCTCCAGAGTAGCAAGTACCTGCCACAGCAGAAAAGCATATTTTCTATCCTAAACCTATAACCAGGCTCCTCCGCAGCAGGAGGTTAAGATGACACGGACTCCGACCCAGAAGGGGCCTCCTCTGAAAAGTTGGAGTGGGCCTCGTCCTCATATAGAGCCTCTTGATCTGCCATCGGCAAGGACAAACCCTGGGCCGGGCCACCATGATACACCCTACGCTTGCGCTTAGCAGAACGTGGTAAGGCATGGATCACCTTCGAAACTGTCGATTCCAGTTGGTCTGCAAAGTCTGATGGCCAATTAATCTCTCCCGAAGGAGTTGGACCCCGCATGTCACACCCCACACTGCTCTAGCCATTGCTAGGGGCGCAGCGTCTCCTTCTCTGCTTGTTGTCAGGGGCAGTGTCGGCTCTGGATGCGTGTGGACCTCAGGGGCTCGAATCTGCGCCTATTTAAACTGCCCAAGTATAGGTGTTGCTTTGTGTGCTCCTGGGTGCTCCTGGGTGTGACAGATCGTTCTTTCCTGTGTAGTTGCTGAACCTGCCTGTCTGACTACTCTTCCTGCCTTAACCCTTAAACTGCTGGATTGTTTGCTGTTGCTGAACCTGCCTGTCTGACTACTCTTCCTGCCTTAACCCTTACTCTGCTGGACTGTTTTACTGTTGCCAAACCCTCCCTGCCTGCCTATTCAAGTGGTTTATCCTTGGCCTGCTTTACTGTTGCTAAACCCTGCCTGCTTGACCATTCTAGTGGTGTGCCCTTGGATTGCTTTACTGTTGCCAAGCCCTGCCTGCCTGACTATTCTAGTGATTCATCCTTGGACTGCTCCACTGTTACCGTTGGGGACTGTCCTGCCTGTGGTGAGTGCTGCTCTCCTCATCTCATTAACTTTCTCTGCTCAGGGATATTCCCTATCATTCTGGCTCGATGCCGGGATAACAAGACTACTGGCCAAGTTCAGTCTGATAGAGGAGTATCCCACGAGCATTACACCGGGGCGCTGCATGTGCAATCGGAGATGAATGCAGGGAACCTCACAGGACGAAGAAGCCTCAGAGGTGGACGGCTCAGTAGTACTAGACATCCGTTTACATTTAGATGTTGTGACTTTATCAAGGAATGTGGAACAAAGTTGAGCAGGCTGATCTACCAGAACCTCCTCACAATAAACACAGGAATGAGACTTAGTTAAAGAGGGAGAGCCCTCTAACACATCAGAGTCCTCCATAGCTCTCGCTATTGATAGAATAACTTACTTTACAAAAAGGGCACCTTTATACCGCCAATGGCCAGGGCACTCACCACCTCCTAGGACCCGGACTCCAGAAACTGTTACGTCTCCTGCGTCACAGATCAACAGAGGAGAGATAGCCACACCCAGTCACCTGGCCCTGCAGTACCTCCCCTGCACTAGGGAAAGCGCGCCAAAAAATGGCCGCGGAATATTCGCACAAGTAACCTGAAAGTTCCACACATTGCCAGAGCTTCATCTTGCACATAATGCAGCAATGACACGATAAACAATATCATGTATAAACCCCTCCCTGTTCAATAATCCCCTTTCCAGGAATATTAACCCTTGATTCTGTAAAGATTAAAAGGCGCCACACTGTGACCCTGTCTTCTATGTTATATTAATACAAAATGAAACAATCTTACCAGAATCTACACCGTGGAATAGGAACATGGCCCTTCAAGTGTGACAGGTTAGTAGCCTCGCTCCTGACATGGACTTGAGTGTAGAAAGCAGGCAGTGAAACTCGTCAACGCTGATTGCTTGCGGAGCTGTTAATATGAGTCAGGATGGTTTCGCAGAAAGACACTCCCTGCATCTCCGGACTCTAACTTTCATCCAGGCTCTCACTGAGAGGCTGACAGGACTACTTAAAACTCCAGTCCCACTGCGAAGAGTACTACCCTCCATAAGAGACTACTACGAAACTCTGGAACTTCTCTGCCATTCTCCTGTGATGAAAGGCAAAGAATGACTGGGGAATGAGTTAAGTGGGGGAGGTATTTAAGCCTTTGGCTGGGGTGTCTTTTTCTCCTCCTGGTGGCCAGGTTCTTAATTCCCAATAGTAATGAATGAAGCAGTGGACTCTCCTCCCCTTTAGATGGAAATTGCATGCTCTATCTGAATCACGAAATAAAAAAATTGGGTTCAGTGTCCCTTTAATTCAAATTCTGCAGCAGTCCGGTTTATGTCTCTCCTCTTCTCTGTTCCTATATAGCTAGGCCCAGTGTGTGGTGTCTGAGGCAAAGCTGATGGTGTGCCAAACAACCAGGAGCCACAAGGAAAAGCTGCCCTTGAACTTGGTTTTTCAGATAAGGGGCTACAAATTCAGGGATCTAATCTGAGAACCGCTTAGACTCACAGATGGGCTGCAGGGCCAGGGGTCTAATTTGAGATCTGATGAGGCTGAGAGAGTGGCTACAGGACCAGGGGTCTAATCTGAGACCTAATGTCACTGAGAGAATGGCTACAGGCCCAGGGGGCTAATCCAAGGTGATGTGACTGAAGGGCAAGGTGTTAAATCTGAGACTGTTGTGGTTAACACAGAGTCTATAGGGACAGGGGTTTAATTTGAGGTCTGATGTGGCATGTGATTGACAAGGGTTGCAGGGCTAGGGGTCTAATTTGAGACTTGCTCTGGCTGTAGAACCAGGGATCTAATCTGAGATCTGACGTGACTGGTATTGGACTATGAGACCTGATGTAGCTGAGAGAGTGGCTACAGGACCAGGAGTCTAATCTGAGGTCTGATGTGGCTAATAGTGGGCCTGTAGGGCAAAGTGTGAAATCTGATAAGGCTAACACAGGGTCTGCAGGGCCAAGGGTCTTATCTGAGATCTGATGTGGAATGTGACTGAAAGATAACCTTCAAACCAGGGGCTGGTCTGAGGTGCGCTATAGCATGTGACTCATAGATGGCCTCCAAGGCTAGGCATTTAATATATGGTCTAATCATTTCCCTGCTTACCACTCCTTAGGTTGGTTGGTAATCTATAATGGTTTTTAGAGACACCAATTTACCATGTGAAGCACACATTTGTTTTACCAGTGACTCTCTTAACAAGATATGTACAAGTTTCCCTCACTGGACAGAACTCTATTCAGATAAATGCTTGAAGCACTAGACTGCTTCAACTCTCTTTATAAACAGATCCCAATAAACAATAAATAAAATATGAATTAATAGACCAGTGATTATAAAATAAAGAGTTTTTATTCATGATAATTACAGCAAAAATAGAAAACTTGGCACCCTCGAAAAACACACGACAGATGGTAATTGCAATAACACTGTATTGTAAGCAGAATACTGTGGGTTGATAACTGTTTCTGTACCATCATCATACACCTGTCAGAAGTATATAGTTGACCATATGTTAAATGAATGGACAGAAAAAGTGCATGTTCCTGTTATATAGACAATCTACAAAATTATAAATTCTAAAAAAATTTGGTTTAGAAATTGTACCACCTTTTACAGTTTTTATCTTCTGAAAGTAACTGCTATCACAAAGTCTACCCTGTCAATCAAGCTGGGCATACAGGAAATAGTCTGAATGAGGCCTGCTTGTCTCTGTGCAAGGCCAGCGAGGGAAAGTAACCTTGTGTGTGCATGAGTGCTTACACCAGGGCCTAGCTTGATTGACAGGACTTACTGTGATCTAGGATAGAGGTCCTTTAAACACAATATATGACTGATTAATTGCTTTGTATAGCTTGAATCTAAAATGCAGGATGAACATTACATATATGTCTCTTTAGGATTTTTAAATAACTTTAAAATTGCATAGTCATGTTAACCCTGGTGTTGAACAAAACATAATTTGGGTGTCTTTTTTTTGTACAGCACAGAAGCCATAGGTCCCATTTTGTATATTTATTACAAACTATATTCATATAAAAAGCTATTTTGAGTCAGTAAATCACAATGAATATGTGTAGTTTGTGCTTTATATCATATGTATTTCAAGTAGATGGTGTACAACAAAATATTTTTTACATCAAAATGAACGTTTATTCTAGTACAGGCAAACAATGCATTAAATATGTAAAAAAATGTTTTATTTTTATCTGTAACAACAAGGTACTTTATAAAGAGGAAAAGAATGAGAACACATGTATAAAGGCAAAAGAAAATCAATTCTAGAACATATATAAAAGAGAAAAAAATGTTGATTCCTAACAGTGCAGTTATTTAAAACCAAAATTGCTTCACATTTACCCTTACACATATAGCTCTAAGTAATTGTCTGTAATCATGTTAATCAAGCATCCTATATTGTTTCATGGGGATAGTGCAGCTTTTATTTGTGATGATTAGGTGAAAAAACAAAAAGTCATTTCTAGATATTTGTTGCTTGTGAGCTCAAGCAGTAATATTTGTTTGCAGTTTTGATTTGTATTTTGTTTTGTCATTTTTGGGTAATGGAACCATTATGTACCTTTAGGTACCATAATCATGTTTAAATGCAGTGTTATAATTATTTATAAGATTTTAGCACAAACAGTGAGTATAATACAATATTTGTTTTTTCGCTGTTTCCTTCAGTAATGTAATAGCTGTAATAGAAATATTGTATGATACATAAGATGCATATTCTGCTGCTAGCTACAGAGCTGTACTATTTACAGAAGGTATAGAAGGCCAATGATATGTATAATCAAATTCTGCAAGGTTCTGTTTTCTTAACAATTCGTTGTAAAAATACTTGAAATGGAGATTCCCTCTTATGGGTACTGGGAGTATTGCATTTTGCTATGATTTACCCTGAATAGGGTAATATGAACAGTGGCCTAGTCATTAAATAATTTGTTTTATTTATTTTTTTATTGTGCAAATGTTTCACATTGTTCATTAGACTTTCTTAATGCTGTTGTCACTGCAAGATACAGACAGATATATTTTCTGTTTTTCTCACCAAATCCATTGTTATAAATATGTATACATAAATCTAACCCATAATGTACATTAAAGGGACATACTACTTATATGCTAAATAACTTGAAAGTGAAGCAACATAACTGTAAAAAGCTGACAAGAAAATATTACATGACCATCACTATGTAAAATGTATTCAGCTCACAATAGTAAGTTATATGTGAACAGTTATCCTTCAACTAGTGCCCACCAGTGGGTTTATAAAAAAAAGACAATAGCCAATCAGCTGAGGTCATGCTTAGCTTTACTGTGATCTTATGAGATTTCACTGAAATCTAGAGAGATTTCATAGTAAACTTCTTAAACTGGAGAAGGGAAAGAAGATGACTGTGTCTGCACATGCCAGATGCATGCTACCTTGCAAGTCCTGAGACTAATATCCTGATTGGCTGCTTAAAGTCCTTTTTACAATGGGATGCGGCTACTTTGGAAATTTTTAAGTAAAATATCTCCCTTTTTTACATAGAGATGTCCAGGTGATATTTTCTAGTCAGCATTTTACTGCTATGCTGCATCACTTTCAAGTGCTTCAACATTTGGGTAACATGTCCCTTTTAAATAAATAAAAAAATTATAAGGGAATCTGAGTGTTACCTGCTTAAGTTGTGGTACACAGACTTAATAGTACATGTACATCATTATTGTGTATTTCTTTTTTCAGTTTTATATTTAGTCACATACAGATAAAAAGAACAGTAAAAATACTTTTGAAATGGAAGGCCGATATTGGGTTCTTTACATAAAAACAGTTTTATAAAAACTTGCTCTGCATCACATCGCCTGTGCATTGTATGAATGTACCTATTCAAGAACACAAAAGCTTTGTGTACAAGGTACTTTCTATTGTGTGACATTTAATCATCTTGTTACATCACCACACACCTGGGGGGAAGCAAATGTAAGTTTGTACTTTGTTCATTTAAGAACAAAATTATTATTGCATCATGTGATGTGCGATTTTGTATATTACAAGGAACAATATATGTTCTTTGTTACGGTTTTGGCTAGAATGCTGAAATAAGACACCACACATCAGGGTATATATCCAATAACATTACTGTGAAAGCAAATTCACTGCAATATCTAATGTTTTTATGAAAATGTGAATCTATGTATTGCTTTAAACACATTATTACATTTACAATAGCTTATATTAGAAAAGATAATTCATTGTTGGAAACCTCTTGACTAATGATTTTACACAGTTTTTTCCTTTATAAGATTTTTTTTTAAATTTACATTATGGCATTTCTCTTAATATACAGTATGTAAGCATATAGATTATATATGTGTTTTATTTGTACTTCTAGGACAGAAATAGTTAAATTGTCTAATGTACTATGATGCCACACAGCCATTTTGACTGGCCGTCCCAATTAGTCTGTTAAAGTATTAAAACCTGCAGGGTAAGTCAGAAAAAGGGCAGCTATAGCGTCTCTAAAAACCCCTATCTTAAACCACAGCAAACGTATAAAAATCCACTGGGTTAGGAAGAGAGTATTAAAATAGAAAAATAATGAGATAACATTTTTAAAAAACTTCTCAATTTACTTCTTTTGGTATCCTTTGTTGAAGAGTAATACTAGGTAGTCTCGTTGTAGCTCAGAAGCGTGCACAAGTGCACATCTTTAGTTCTCTATGGCAGCAATATTTGCAACCCTGATTGTAGCAATATTATACATTGTTACAAACACCACTGCCATAGAATGCTAAAGACATGCACACCACTAAGCCTAGCTAGGTTTACTCTTCCATAAAGGATATCAAGAGAACAAAGCCATTTAGTGATAGATTTTAAAATTGCGTTCTCTATCTGAATCCTGAAAGTTTCATTTTGATTTTGCTCTTGATTTAATGGAAGTACATTAACATGATACATGTTCTGGGTTAAAAATTGAATAAATCCCATTGTTGCTATCATATGTTGCTATCACTAAACTAGTTCCACCTTTCTCCCTGTATTAATAATAATACAATGTGTGGTAATGTAGGTTTTATAAATATATTTTAGTTGAATGTAAAAATGTATAACTCCATATTTCTTACATGTTTATGTAAATATGATTTATACAGTGCTATGTTGTTACCTTTGACATTTTTCTTTCTACTAATAACTACTATAATGCCATATCAAATAATTTTTAAGATTATGTTGTGTAAAAATAACCAGTAGATGAAAGTCAGACAAATATTTAAAAAAACAAAATCATATCAATGTCTACTCTGTGAGGTAATAAGTTAATAATGAGCACCAATACAAATTTTTGTTTAGTGTTATTTTTTTTTTACATAAAGATAGGAATGAAAATATTTTTTTCTTTTACAAATTCTTCATACAGACTTGGCACCGACTGATGTGAGTTCGGATCAGCCCTGCTTTCAGAGTATCGGCAGATGGGGAACTCTGGAAACTGCGATCAATTGTAGTTAGCCAGAAGCTATATTTATTTGCAAAGTAGTGGCAAGTGCCACGGGCACCATTGCATTCAATAAATGGAGTTGCCCTGAAGTCCTCTAAACAGCTTCCTGGAGAAGAAAGAGATTGTCCGCCTCCCTCGTCGCCTGCTGCGGTGTGCTGTGAAACAAAATGATCTTGTCTTAGTATAAAATTATAATGTAGAAGTTGTGACAATCAAATATTCAAATGTAACGTTGAAATGTTGTAATTTTTTTTTTTTAAGTTTAAAACACCTTTATTAATTAATTACATTTTTTACAAAGTGCATAAATACCATGAGAAATGAATATCCAATCCATAAACTTCTCCAGCCTTCTGGGCAATGGGGAATGGAGGTGTCTTGACTATGAACGGCAACAGCAACTGCTGGAGCTTCGCAGACAGTGCAGCGACTTATGTAAGGCTTAATTTCATCTTCAACAACTGGCATCATTGGCAGAGATGCAGTGGTGGAAAGCCAGTAGGATTTATCATTACGGCTGGCATAATAACACAGGTCTCCAGGGTTGCAGTAGAGGAATGGCATTGTACTGAACCGCTGTAAACAAGACCCTGCAAGGCCTAGTAAATAAAAGAAAAGGTAATAGATTACGCTATACAACCAATCATTTTAAAAGCAATTGAGCAGAGACACTTATTACATTTGCTTGTAAAAGCAGTATCTTTACTTCAGAGATATTCATGTCCAGTTCCAAAGGAGGATGAAGAGGCCAGGAGTTAAGTATTAAATAAAATTAAAAGCAAATATTGGCACCTTCATGGCAAGAAATAATTCCAGGTAATACCAGTGCATGCTAATGTGCGCTGGTATTACAAGTACAGCTCAATGCGAACACTACCTCGCGTTTGCATTGCCAGGAAGCTTTGCACTCACAAGAGCACACTCTTATTGGCTTCAATGGGAGCCCCGTTCTCATGCTGTCAGACACGGAATGAGGACCTAGAGCAGCAAAGGGGGTAAGTCGCACAGTGATGGGCAGCAAATATAAATATATATGTTTAGAAATATATATTTTTGTGTTAATATGTGTAACACATACATATAAGCATATACAGTCGTATGCAAAAGTTTAGGCACTCTGACAATTTCCATGATTTTCATTTATAAATAATTGGGTGTTTGGATCAGCAATTTCATTTTCATCTATCAAATAACTGAAGGACACAGTAATATTTCAGTAGTGAAATGAGGTTTATTGGATTAACAGAAAATGTGCAATATGCATCAAAACGAAATTAGACAGGTGCAAAAATTTGGACACCTTTGTCATTTTGTTGATTTGAATACCTGTAACTACCTAGCACTGATTAATTGGAACACACAATTGGTTTGGTGAACCCATTAAGCCTTTAACTTCATAGACAGGTGCATCCAATCATGAGAAAAGGTATTTAAGGTGGCCAATTGCAAGTACAATGTTCTGGAATGGCCAACCCAGTCCCCAGACCTGAATATCATTGAAAATCTGTGGGGTGATTTGAAGCAGGCTGTCCATGCTCGGCAACCATCAAGCCTAACTGAACTGGAGATGTTTTGCAAGGAGGAATGGTCCAAAATACCTTCATCCAGAATCCAGACACTCATTACAGGCTATAGGAAGCGTCTAGAGGCTGTTATTTCTGCTAAAGAAGGCTCTACTAAATATTGATGCAATATTTCTGTTGGGGTGCCCAAATTGATGCACCTGTCTAATTTCGTTTTGACGCATATTGCACATTTTCTGTTAATCCAATAAACCTCATTTCACTACTGAAATATTACTGTGTCCTTCAGTTATTTGATAGATCAAAATGAAATTGCTGATCCAAACACCCAATTATTTATAAATGAAAATCATGGAAATTGTCAGGGGTGCCTAAACTTTTGCATACGACCAGGGCTGGATTTACAGCCCAGGTGCCTGTAGGCACCAAAATCTAAAGCTCCCCCCACACGCTCCTGGTTCACATGTATGAATCTATAGATACAGTCTAAAACTTTATAGAATTATGACTTTTGTTTTACAGCAGCTGTTAAACATAAAAGGCAGTCCATGATCTTTAACAAAACACTCCAGACAGTATTTGCCCAGTATGATGAGATTCCAGTCAAAACAGTATTTTTTACTTTATATATATATATATATATATATATATATATATATATATATATATATATATATATATATATAAAATTTATAAAAGAAAAGTGCAGGTTGGCTAGACTGGGGCTTCATTTAGAAACTTTGCTGACCAAGCCTGCAATCTGCACAATCAACCAAGGGTCAGTTGTTTTTTTAAAGTTTGTTTATCCTGTGCAACAGCCCTGGCATTTTGTGTTTTAGCAATAATATTCATACCTATGGTATTTTATATGAAAGACTGCCCTCTGACTGTACAATCTGTTATTTTGATTTCGACAGCCGCTGCTGTTGCAGCTGATACATGCCCACTGTGCACTCAGAGCGCTCTGTAATAGCGCACAAATAGTCACTCACTGTCACTCCCCATAAAAGAACCAACCCCCACACACTTTCTGTTCGCATTCACTGGAGAAACTGATCGGACCAGCCAGCGTGGCGGCCATATTTGTTTAGTGCAAAGTTATTATCTACTATGGTGAGTGAGGGCAGAGCCTAAGAGGTGTGCAGAAAAGGCATATGGAGCAGAGAGACAGGCGCCTGTAGGCACATGCCTACTCTGCTTAATGGAAAATCCAAGCCCTGCATACGACTGTATATATATATATATATATATATATATATATATATATAAATCAATGGAAGCGCACTTTAAAGTGAAGTTTGTTCGTGAAAAATTCCTTTGGAGTGTGCTTCCATTGATTTTGTATACAGCCATTTTTGCTGCACCCGGGGTTATTGTACATGGAGTTCAGGAGTGCACACTGTCTAAATCTATCTATCTATCTATCTATCTATCTATCTATCTATCTATCTATCTATATATTAATTTATTGAGAACACACAGTTCCCATAGACCACTATGCAAAGACACTTTTCAGTGCGTTTTTTTTTTCTAACACCCCACACACGCCAACTTTACCCCCCCCCAAAAAAAAACTGCCTACTTCAGTTATATTTTATTTTAAAAAAATAAGATGCCAACATTTTTTATTTCTTTAAAGAAACTACACATTTTTTTGGGCCAGTTGAGGCACATTTAAAAATTACAAAACCAGCAAAGAGAGAGTGGGTGGATTCCACACTGAAAAATGAATAAATAAATGAATTAAAGTCCTGGCTCTGAGACTATGGGTATACGTTTACCCTATAGTGCACACTGGAGAGAGGGGTGACTTTCCTTAGTGTGAATAGGATGTTATTAGGACCGACCATCTATATGTAGTTTCCCGCAGGATAATACTTCACACTCAGAAAGGTAGACAGTAGTAACTCCTTAACAGCAGAAAAAGGTGTCTCACCACCTAAGCAAGAGTCCGCATAGACTTACTGCAAGTTCCGGGCACTCCGTACCTCAATCGAATAGGAATCCACAGGACCAGGCTGTGTAGCAGTGGTGACTTCGATCGGCTCCCAAACCAGGTCGGGAGGCGTGTTGTCTACACACTGACGTCAATACGTCACGGATCAATCTCTCACACTGCTCCAATCAGAGGGCCAATCCAGGTGGCAGGGGGTGTATCACTTGGATGCAGTAAAGATGACAGCTTCTTTCGCTGTATTCTGATGTCACAGGGGATCCTTCCCGGACAGATGAATTGCTGTGAGTTGTAATGGTCAAAGGCTTATAATGCAATGTTCAAACCACTCCGATTCTCACAAGAGGGGCAAATCCAAGTTCCATATATATAGCGTATTATGTATTGTAGGAAACTACCAAAATTCCTCTCAGTCCAGGAGCCTATTCATCGCAGTGGAGAAGGGACTTGGCAGGGAGCCGTTCCGCTAGTATCAGGCTATAAAAAACCTTACCACAGTAAAAAAGCAAAAGCGGACGGCTGAAGTTCAGTGAAATAAAAGTCCTTTATTAGAAAAAAATCTTTAAAAACAGATGGTCAAAGAGCAAAAAGTGTATGTTCAGAGCGCACACATAAGCACCAAGGGATAGGCTTGCTTACGCGTTTCGGCTGTAAGCCGTAATCATAGCATAGGTGAGCCTACTCCAGGTGCAATTTATACACATATTGATTAAAGTGACGTCAGTAAAACAAAGGGGAGTTTAAAACAAAGTCACTCCTCTTAAAGTGCTAATTACATTTAAGGTGCCTGTTACTGGCCACAGTCCTGATACAAAGAATATAAAAAATATAAAGTACAATGCAGTGATCATGTTAAACAAAATGTAATGTATACTACATATCAATGATATAATTCAGATTTAAGAATTGGTAAATAGACAGACCATAGCAAATAGGGGTATATATAGTACATATATGATGATAAGGAGTCGTAAACAGCTAGGCAATAATCCTACATATGCTCCCATGGATATCTTAATCCAAGGAAAAATGTATATATATATAGTTGTATATTCAACCATCCTAACCTCAATTAAACAATAAATATATATAATATAATACCCCAATAAGAATCAATGGACATCCAATTGTTTCAACCTGTTAATAAAAGTCATGAGGTGGATTATACAAAGTACATACTCATATACAACACCAAGTATAGTTAGTAGTATAGTTGTGTAATTAAAGGGAAATGTTGATGTACATGTGTGCACAAACATATTACAGTGTGAACACAGACATCATGACACATGTTAGTATTAGTATTGATGTTGTTTTTTATGTTGTTATTTAAGGGCTTTAGGCGCTATGGTTCCCCTCATCTAGGACAGTCTAACCCCTACTCCCAATAGTTGATGAGGTCAAATTCGGAGTTAAGTCCATGGGGGACTCTAGTCTCTAGTTTGAAGATCCACAGCATCTCTCTTTTCCCCAACATCAAATCCCTATCACCTCCTCTCTTAGGGTAGGGGATCATGTCAATGGGTTGCCAGGAGAAGCAGGTAAGATCTTGGTTATGTACTACTGCAAAGTGATTCACCAACGGGGTGCTTGCTTTGCCAACACGTATAGTGGAAAGGTGTTCCCTCATTCGTGATCTAACATCCCTGGTTGTAAGTCCTACATATTGCTTACCGCATCGAGTGCAAGTGATGCAGTACACAACATATGTAGATGTACAGTTAAGGCAGAAATTAATGTCATATACCTTCCCTGTAACAGAGGACCTAAAGGTATCCGATATAATCAAATAGTCACATGCACCACATCTGGAGCTTCCACATCTGTAGGAGCCTTTGCTTGTGAGCCATGAGCTAGCCTGGGACGGCGATTTCTTAAGGACTGTAGGTGACAATATATTGCCTAATGTGCGGTTCCTCCGATAGGAGCATCTCACACCTTCCTGTACACATCCTAATAGTCTCTCGTCTGCTATGAGCATCTTAAAATGATGTTTCACAATTTTACATACATCTACATATTGTGAACTGTAATCAGTTACAAAAGTAACACCTTTATGTGTCTCTGCAGTTTTAGATCTATTTTGTAGTAGATCTGATCTATGTAATTTGGAAACATCATTAAAGGCCCTATTCACAGTTTTTCGTTGGTACCCTCTCTGCAAGAGGCGCTTGTGAACCTCCTTCATCTGGACTTGACCCTCCATTTCATCAGTACAATTTCTTTTTGCCCTGATGAGCTGTATAATCCACCTCATGACTTTTATTAGATGTCCATTGATTCTTATTGGGGTATTATATTATATATATTTATTGTTTAATTGAGGTTAGGATGGTTGAATATACAACTATATATATATACATTTTTCCTTGGATTAAGATATCCATGGGAGCATATGTAGGATTATTGCCTAGCTGTTTACGACTCCTTATCATCATATATGTACTATATATACCCCTATTTGCTATGGTCTGTCTATTTACCAATTCTTAAATCTGAATTATATCATTGATATGTAGTATACATTACATTTTGTTTAACATGATCACTGCATTGTACTTTATATTTTTTATATTCTTTGTATCAGGACTGTGGCCAGTAACAGGCACCTTAAATGTAATTAGCACTTTAAGAGGAGTGACTTTGTTTTAAACTCCCCTTTGTTTTACTGACGTCACTTTAATCAATATGTGTATAAATTGCACCTGGAGTAGGCTCACCTATGCTATGATTACGGCTTACAGCCGAAACGCGTAAGCAAGCCTATCCCTTGGTGCTTATGTGTGCGCTCTGAACATACACTTTTTGCTCTTTGACCATCTGTTTTTAAAGATTTTTTTCTAATAAAGGACTTTTATTTCACTGAACTTCAGCCGTCCGCTTTTGCTTTTTTACTGTGGTAACATTTAAAAATTAACCATAGATCTGACCTCTGGTTCATTTTTTGAACACTAATTGCTACCACATGCTCGTGGTAGCAATAACTAGCCACTTGTAATGGCTGTTTTTTTATTGCTCACCTGTAAAACGTGCGCGATAAATTAGCACTCCGCTTGTAATCTAGCGCTAAATGTTTTTTTATTAATTTCATAGCAAATCAGTGCTCCCTGGTTGTCTAGTGATCCATCCAAGAGTCTTTGGTCTCCAGTTGTGGGAAATATGCGAGGCAAGTATGAGCTAACATTTTTGAGGGCGAGGAAGCAAATTACCCAGTGCTTACCCAAGACATGATACCAAAATGTTGAAACATTTGAAAGTGATGCAGCATAGCTGTAAAAAGCTGACTAGAAAATAGCACCTGAACATCTCTATGTAAAAAAAAAAAGATATTTTACCTCAAAATGTCCTAAATATTCACACCCCACTGTAAAGGACTTTAAGCAGCAAATCAATATGCCCGTCCCAGGACTTGCAAGGGAGCGTGCCTTATGCACACTCATGTTATTTCCCTTTCTCAGTTTAAGGAAGTTTACTATGAAATCTCATGAGATCACAGTTCATGACCTCAGCACTGCTGATTGGCTGCTGTTAATTTTTTCTTTGTTTTATTTTGTCAGTAGATAATACATATAAATATATATATATATATATATAATAAGATAAAATAAGTAGGCAATCTATCAAATATTACATTTTAGCATGCTTATTTTATTGCTGAATACATTCTGTGTATTGCAAATCTGAGGTCAGACATGAGATGCCTTGCTGATTACACATCAGACCCCCTCCCCACTCAATATGCTAAATTACATTTGCTCAAATCAAAATCTATGTATAATAAAAGCCCAGAAAGGTAATGACCCCATGTGGAGTTATACAGACATTCTGTCTATCACAGGGCCGTTTCTAGAGAATATGGCTCCCAGGGCGAGATTGCAAAATGTGCCCCCCACTCCCAAACCTCATTTACTTTTAATTTGCAACTCCTCGAAAATATACATTAGAATATTTTTTTAAATAGAAACTTCAGCTTCCAAAAGAACATGAAGAACAAGGCAAAAGGAAAAAAAATGATACACTATTGTAAAATTAATCATTAAAGGGTATAGTGGCAGTTAAAACTGCCTAATGGCCCTATGTTGTACTACATATAACAAAGAAGAAATATAATTTATTCAAAATCTTGTTTGTCTCAATGCTTAAATAAAATAAAGAAAACCACAGATGTTTTCTTAAATCCTATTATATAATTTGCTTAAGTTATCAAACCCCTCAGCTTCTGGCTGTGCTATATTTCAATCCAGTTACAGGAGAGAAACAACCAGAGGACTGCAAAGGATTGCTATACATTTCACTGTAGCCCACTGTCCTATGAAAGGTGTTAAAGGGACAGGAAACTCAAAAACTTTCATTCATCATGATTCGGATAGAACATACAATTTTAAACCGCTTTTAAATTTACTTTTATTGTTAAAAATGATTCATTCTCTTGTTATCCTTTGCTGAGGTAACAGCATTGCACTACTGGCAGCTAGCTGAAAACATCAAGTTAGCCAATCACAAGAGATAAATGTGTGCAGGCACCAATCAGCAATTAGCTCCTACCAGTATAGGATATGTGCTTATTCTATTTCAACAAGAGATAACACGTGAACAAAGAACATTTGAAAATAGAAGTGAATTTAAAATTGTCTTAAAATTACCTGTTGTAGTTGAATCATACATATATATGTATATATGTATGCATACCTACCACACTGTAAATGTCTTGTTATATTAGTGCAACATGTATTTTCAATATTCAATTTATTTTTGTCCAGGTACATTTAATGATGTATTTTCTTATGTCAAGTAGCCTACTAAATGCATATAAATCTTATATACTTAAAAAAAAATTGTTTTGACAGGAATTACCATAAGAATTTTTTAATATAAATATTTAGCTTGTACAACAGTGACTTTAAAACAAAACTTTAAATATAAAATTATGTATTTAACTGCTTGTTTGCAGATATTTAGGGGTTAAAATTCTAGAAATCAACACAAGAAAACTAAGGATTAGAGTTACTTACAGAACTGTCTGATTTACCAGTCCCTGCCTTTCCCACAGAGCAGGCATATTGTCATAATAAAAATAACTATAAACCTCTATAGCACATGCTCAGACACTCCAACTCTCCCAGAAGGTCCGAGAGTCTCCCGCATTTAAATAGCGGCTCCCTGACACCCGCAAATGATATATAATATCCCGGAAACAGGGTCGAGAACTTTTATATAGGCAGACAGGTGGGCACAAATTTGCAGCATTACAAAAAGAAAATGTAATTCCTGTGCTTAACTTGAGTTTAAGTATTTATGCTGCAGCGTTTGCCTCACATTAGCACTCCCATCCTGTACCCACCTCCCCTGTGTCCAGCCTGTCCTGTGCTTTTTGTGCTTTTCTCCCCTTGTACAGCCCTACAAGCACAATGAGTTCTCCCTGTTAATCAGCAGTGCATTCTGTGGCGTAAATATTATCTATCAGGCGGCCGGTGTTAGGATGCTGTGCTCTGATCAGCAGAGAACATCAGGGCTAGCACATAGAAACCCTGCCATAAAATCATTATAGCCAAGTGGTAAGTTTATTTTACTCGAGTCTTCTTCAAAACTTGTAATGTTGCAAACCGAGTAGTCAGACAGCTTTGCTATGTAGTTGTCTCTGACACTGCCTGCACAAGTTGGTCCCTCTAAGTGTTTGTGTGTAGTTAGAGTAGAGCTGTCCTCTCAATTTGTATATATTGGCAGTATTTTTTTCATCCCTCTTTTTTTTTTTTGTGTGTGTGGGGATTCCGAGGGGGGGGGGGGGTCCGAGGGGGGGTTTGTACCTCCCGGAAATTAGTTTTTGCAGGTTGGGATGTCATGCTTAAAGCAACTGAGACACTATTTTTGGAACAACTTATTTTAGAAGGGAGCGCAATTCTGTTATCTGGTAGCACTCCTGTAGTAAGGGAAAACAAGTGAATAGATTAGGGTAAACATCAGATCTGAAGCAGTAGGGTAGAGACTGCACAGACACTACCTGTCATTCTGCCGTTATCCATCCAAGGGGGAGGGACACGACACCAGCAACTGAAAAGAATGCAGTTAGCACCTCCGTGTTGGGAGACAAACCCCCCACTGAAATTTTTTATGTTTATGTTCTGGCAGGGGAGTTACTCAGGGATCTACTGCTTTCAATAAAAGGAATCACAGGGAGGTGTGGCACATGATGATCCCTGCAGTGAATGTTATAGTTTATGCAAACACTTCAGCAGTGATCTGAAGTTAATTAGCATTAGCACTTGATGTCCGGTCCTGTGAAGTCTGTAAAACCAGGCAGACAGTTGGCAACACAGTTAGTCCTTCATGACAGCAGTGCAAGTTGAGTATCTAAACAAAATCAGATATGGCACATTTGCAGAAGGTTCGGCAGCTAAACAGTTACAATTCTAATGCTACTCACAGGACCTTTAGACACTTCATGCTGCCACTGGTTATAAATGACTTGTATCAGGTGTGACAAGCTAACAGGGAACTAACTCACATGTGTGTAATTTTTTTTTTGTTACGCTAGTTGACATTGTATGTGTCACAGTAGCTCCCCTGGTGGCGCCCCAGGCAATAGCCCGGTTTGCCCACCCCTAAAAACGGCCCTGGTCTATCATAAACTTTTGAAGCCTGAGCAATTGCAGAGAAAAAACAGTCTTACAGGGGAAGTGACCATTCAAAATTTGATACAAATTGGTACCTGCTGTGTTTCAATACACATAAAGAATCTGAACTCAAGTTACCTACAGACATATGGGAATGCTGTGACTTAATATAATCCCATATGAAGGTCAACAACATATACGTGTGTATATATATATATATATATATATATATATATATATATATATATTGGATAAATGTCTGCTGTATAGTAAATTAAAAATATCTAACCAAATAATTTCAAAATAAATACATTTTCTTTGTTTTCCAGAAAATCTAATGAGCCTTACAGGGAAGAACCTGGTGTTAAGATGAGGTTTCCAAATAAGATCCTATAAGTAAATATATAAACGCAGCATAGATTTTGAGCCCATGTCTTGGGCACTGTTGATACATGTATTAATAAATAACTATAATGCTCATGTATATCTATGATATAAGATGTGACTAGGAAATGAAATATGTACCAGTATATCAAATGAACTGATATACAGAATAAGTCAGATAGACATATATATTTTATTGATCGATACAACTAGTTCCTCATAAAAATGCAACTTTAGAGGCATCTTCTAAAATGTTTTGAGAAATATATCATGTTTGGTATTGAGATAGTCAGACAAAGTGGCACTATATGGTCCCATGTGTATTGATCATGTAATTTGTTGATGCTGGAAATTGTATAGAGTATTTGATAAACATTTTCTTTTAGATATTAAACTGTAGCAGTATTGATAGTGAGACTGCATTTCTGGTTGTCTGCTGCCATCTAGTGGTTTATGCAAGAAGTACAACCAAAGTGAATTATAGTACCAAATAACCATATGCTTCCAGTAAGCCAATCAAATGTTCAGCTCAAAGGGCCTATCACAGACAAGCTTTGTTAAGGGCCTATCAAAAGACAGCACTGTGGAGCATATCCAAAAAGGTTCACTAATGATTAGAATAAAAAGGGGTGGGTGTATCACGTGATATAACCTCATGCAAGGGGTCTTTTGCTTGCTAAACTTTTGACTCATAACCTTGCTGCCTTTTTGGGACACAGTCACTATAAGCAAAATTGTAATACCTTATCCATATTGCAAAATACCTCTCTTAATTTATGAGGTGAACTGGACTTATCTGAAAAAGCTGAAACTTCAATTTGGTAACGTATAAAGGGTTGTTTCATATTTTTATATTTAAATCAAAGGTATTCTATAACTTCAGTTTAATTAAAGCTGGTGATTTAAAAGGGCACTTTGTATTTTAAGTTCATGTTCATAATCCTGTGTAGTTAAGAACTAGCCCTATTGATACTAAGTAATCTTATTTGCTAGATAAAGGTCTTTTGTAGTTCATATCTCTAAGTCAGACTTATTATTGTAAGTAAACCTCTCTGGTGTTTATTAAGTTATTTGCAGCTATTGTAAGATATTTCAAAATTGGTTATTGTATTTAAATCTCTGATTGTGGTAAATTAAGCAGAGTAAGTTTGTAATCCATATTGGGCACTGGATTAGCGTTATTGGCTAATTATAGAAGATTCTGGTATTTTATTGTGCTATTTTTATCTGATTCATTGTAAGTAAGATCCATTTTAGAGATACATGTTTTATTTACTTTGTAAAAAATATTATAACAGCATAAGCGTGTATAGTTGATTTATAATCTATTCTAGTTTCTATATAAATATATTTCAATGTGTTTATAAATTTAACTAATCTCAAGAATTTAGGAATAAATATTAATTTCAATTGTTTCGTATATACATTTTAATTGGAGGTTATTTTAAAGAATAATAACAAATAAATTGTATTATAACCCTGGTATATACCGACAATTTCTAGCTGCAGCCGGACAGTAACTCAAAGATAACTTTTTTACAGAAGTTATTTGAAAGATAACTTTTTTACAGAACACTTACTCTGGTGAGCTGAGGAAATTGTAATGTAAAATATCTTCCTTTTTTACATAGAGATGTTCAGGTGATATTTTCCTGTCAGCTTTTTACAGTTATGCTGCATCACTTTCAAATGCTTTAACATATAAGTATTATGTCCCTTTAATACACCAATGCACCAGCAGAGTAACTACAAACATATACATATTTTAAACTCCCAAAGAAATCATAAAGACTGTTTGCTTGTGTTTGTGAAAAAATGTACCTAGTATATTTTGCTGTATATTCTCATTGTGGTGGTAAATTAATTGGAGAAAATACATAGTGTTAAACAACACAAATTAAAGGGACATTTTATTTAGCATGATGACACTACTTCCTTTAATGATGAAAAAAGCATGTTTTAACAAATATCTTTTTTTTTCCTGTACAGTTTGTTATTGTTGTCTATGTTATAATCAATTACAGTATCAGTGGATAAAAAAGATTATGCCGAGCGGCGATCCAAGATGGCCGCTTAACATGGAGCTCCGATGCCAGGAGCAGGACCAACACTCCTCTACATTGCCAGCTACCCTACTTGACCACCACAATAGTTTTGATGAAGCTTCGTAACACCAACGGACACTTTTGAAGGTGTCAGCGACCCTCACAGACAGCCTACAACGGCTGCAAAGATCCGCTTCTCATGCGGCCCATCTGAGACCTCCAGAGACACACACATGGCACAGCAAAATTATTTTGGTGAGGCTCCTAAATATCGCACACTGTCAATAATCTCCTAAACAGGCAAATACCATACATATTCATCTTGACAAGCTAAACAAGGGTGTTATGTATATATATATATATATATATATATACTCAAATTGGAACAAACAACTAAATCAGAATAGAGTAGACCATGCTTGTTTTTTCACCTATAGCTCACAGCACAATATAAAAGATTCCATGTGTTATCAGAACACAATGCATAAGGGGCTCAAGCACTTGTTTTTTCTGAATATTCAGCTTTATATGACTCATTAAATTGTGCAGTACTTGTTTCCTAATATTTATACTGAACATGTTGCTGTAAAAGCTGCATTTGTGCAATATAAAACCTGCTGATAGAGACTATCAATACCATAAAGCTGTGTACTGCCACATATAACCACTAAAGACCACCAAATCTCTACGTAAGAGGTTATCCCTGTATTATCACTGCTGGAAAACATCACATTTCCTGGTTATCTGTTAAACAGCAATATATCTATATAACTACTACCAATTTAAGGGTTGCTGACTGCAAACCTGCTAACTAAGTTTGCCCTTATATCCTTTGGGTCAACCCACCTCTAAGCTACTACACTATGACGTCCAAAAACCCAGTTAGCCAGATAAACTTCCACGTCAGTCATCTGCACAAAAATACAGCATGACTACATATTTCAAGTCATCTACACCTTCAGAATCTCCTATAACTCATACAAATTTAGCTCCTTTAATGGTGGCAGAAACAGGAACTTCACCAACATTGGACACTTATGCAGTGCTAACTAAAGCAGACTTAATGTCACTACCTGCAAAAGCAGACATGGATGAGATGATTGCTAGAGTCGTCACTAGCCTTAAAGAGGAATTTGCCAATCTTAAACAAGATATCAACGAACTTGGCTTTCGAGTTGAGGCTCTAGAGGATGAAAGAGACCTATTTGCTAAACATATTGATTCCACCGTCCTACTAGTAGCACAACAAGACCAACAGATTGCAAAACTGAAAGATAAAATAGACGATCTCAAAACACAAGACCAAAGAAATAACTTGAGATTCCATGGGATTCCTGAACTCATCCCTCCATAGACAACATTCGCATAGAAAAAATCCACAGAGCCCTAAGGTCTAAACCTAAGCCAGACCAACCACCTTGTGATGTCATAGCATACTTTCTAAGCTACACAGACAAAGAACTTACCTTACCATCAGCAAGAAAACACTAAAAATTTCAATTTCAGAACAACCGGATACAAGTCTTCTCAGATCTCTCAACCTACACACTCCAACGCCGAAAAAAACTCTCTCCATTAACCACTATTTTGAGGGAAAAGAAAATCCCATACCGTTGGAACGTTCCATTTGCACTATCCATAATCCATATGGGAAAAAGATTGTCCTGCAAATCCACCAAAGAAATACCGACCATCTGTACTTCAATAGGACTCTATATACCAGATCTACAACAAACATCTACTTCTGCGACACATAAAGACTCACCCTCATCAACGGAAAACAGCACTCCTAAGTAACCTGCATTCTCAGAAATGTTTAAATTTTACATAGTTAAATTCTTTACCCACTCGTAAAATGTTTACTCCATTAAAATACTCCCCTTCCATCCTATTCCCAACTCCCCCAGACCCCTTCCCTCCCCTCTACCTACCCATTCCCATACCTCCCCCATTACGGAGCTGAGTAGTTTTGGTCCTCAATCTGGATACGCTTCCTACCTTTTTTTTCTCTCTCTCCCTTTTCAATGTTATTTCTCCCCATTTTCTTAATATTTTTTAGACCCTCTGCATTCCTAAATGCACTGGTATCTATCATTTTTGCACTTGTTTTTGTTCTTACGTTATTAAGTTTTTTTTTTTTAAATTCTTTTTATTGAAGAGACATAGGAGCAAGACAACATATTCATATGCACTCAGAGTAATAACACAGAAAACAAGTTACAATCAGAGTTCTAGGTTAAATGTTACATTATAAGCATCGATATACAGTATTCGTGTATTTTTGAGAAAGATGAAAGACACTTATGTATTTAGAGGTACATATAGCTTATTCAGGCATTTTCTTATGTTGCACCCGTGTCCCTAATTTTTATAGTATCATCAAAACTAAACTAAACTAAATAAAACCTACACTAACATAGCATAACCAAACAATAATAAACTAAAATAAAGTAAACTAGTACCTTCTATCACGGAGAGTATATATATATGTATGTCCCCCTTTGAAGCTAATGTGGAAAACCTCCACTTATTTAGAGTTTTAGGTTCACCGTGAATTGCAACATTGTGTAAGTATTAGGTTAAGGTACCAGGTTAAGTATTAGGTGAAGGTACAACCCTGAGAGTGCTTGCAGGCCTCATACATAAACATTTTGTAGAGATGGGCTAGTTCTTGTGGGATAAGACCTGATATACTATGGTTATTTATAAGTGAGGATTGGAATTGATAAACACGGTTTAAAGGGGGGTGAGATGAGATCCGTATAAGTATTGAGTATATGTATGTAAGCCAAGTTATATTGTGGTGGAAGTATCTTCTAATACATTAGGTGTCAGAGCACATGACATATCAAAATGTTACTTACATTAGACACTTGAAGATAGTTACTCTTACTACAGGAGAATAAGTACTAGCAAAAACAAAATTAGCAGAATACTAAGACAATACACACATAAGAACTCCTCCACCAAACAACAATTATGAAAATTAAGATTATTAAACACATTTCCAGATGACCCAGAGAATTCAGGGGTATGCCATCCCTATTATGCGTGTATGAGGGGTGTCCGCATATAAGCTACCTGGTGTTGCCGGGAAAGCAAGCTTATGCCTTTAAATTAATAAGACTATTGATCCTATGAGTTGATATGAGTGTTATTGTGAAGGCATATCTGAATCTAATAGTAGGTTATACTGCCCAATAGTTTGCTTTTAATAAACAGTGGTCTGGTAGTTGGTTAAGGAGGAAAGTGAGAGCTGCAAAAATCTATCACAGATCAAAGAACAGTTTGGCATACATGCAAATGTACCTCCATTTTGGAGTTTTTCCATTTTATAAACTCTAAACCTCCAAAAACCTCAAAATAAAACTTAACTAAATACAGAACAAAAATAAACAATAAGACACAAACAGCACAAAGTAGATACCAGGGGGGCCTTATAGGTAATACCTTCAAGTAACTTGAAGGTCTATAGGTGGTATTTCTCAAAATTGTAGAGGGTTGATATGTACCATGATGAACTAATTCATTGGCCATTTTTGAATGCTCCAAACGCTGTTGGAAAGATAATAGTTAGGAGATCTGGGCATATTTATGGTACCTATTCGCATAGTAATCTATCAGCGTTAGGAAGTAACATAGCTTTTGCAGTGGGTATAAATGCTCATATCTTGCTACGCAACAGTCTCAGTAGTAAGAAAAAGAGGGGAATAAGCCTGCTCTTGTGTATCAAAGGCACCAAGATAACCATGCCTGAGGCAGGAATATAAACTGCTTACATTTCTATATATGACTGCAAACTTAAGTGGGATAATGCAGTTAGAATTGATACTGCTATACTGTGATAAAATTCTTATATAATGTGTGGTTGTTACAAAAGGTTAGCAGCAGTATAGGCATTTCGCCCTGGGATACAATTGACTTCAACTGGGAATAAATTAGGTTGTTCAGAAATATTGAATATTTAACAACGTTATTCATGAGTTGTCACAAGCTTACTATCTGAAAAATAAAATAGGACTTTCCAGGGTTATCTCATTGCTAAATGTCAACAACAAAACATTAACTAAACATTTTAACAGGTACTAAATTGTAATAAACGAGATTAAAAAATAAAATTGAAAACTTAGCCACAGTACAAGCAGCTATCTGCTTGTAAGGAGAAAGGATGAGAGTATACCAAGCTCCGAGAGTATAAGGCTAACACTGTGTGTGGAGTCAGGTCACAAACAACCAAGGGCGCTATGATCAGAGTTCTCCCGAAGTGTCTTTCATAGAGGAGTATAAAAAAAAAAAAAAAAAAAAAAAAGCACAACTTTGCTGCAGCACATATAATTGGGGAATCCTTGGAGTCAATTCTGTTCCACATACGATAGGGTTTCTATATAATCAAAACGCTGGACTGAGTAAAGTGAGCTCTGAAACGAGTCGCCTCTCACAAAATTAGTACCTGTGATTGAACTGACTCATAGTGGCTTCATTTGTACTGGCACTCAGCCGATGCCCATTGCCCTTCGAATGTATCGTCCATTGTTCTCCACGTGGGAGCTGAGGCTGCAGGCAGCTGTAGACAGCCCTGCTGCAGATGGGTGTACTAGCTGAGTAACAAGCGGTCTTGATTCTCGGAGCAATGTGTCGCCATATGTCTGACATGCTGTATAGGAGAGTGCACTCTTCAGCAGCTGCTGAATAGACAAGCAAGTTCCAGTATCACGCTGCGCTACACATGTATTTCTTGTTACCATATTCCTCTGCACTGGCACTCTATCTCTCATGACTGTGCCGATCTCTACTGCTCTGTCTTGGGTGCGGGAGCGGTGGTCCAATAAGCCGGTGCCCAGTAAAGCTGGATTGTGTGCCTGCTGCCCCTGCGAACCCACATTGTGCTCTGATTGATGCACCTCTGGAGTCATGTGGACATTATCCTGAGATGCCTCTGCTGTGAATCGGCGCCATGTTGAAAAGGGGCTCAAGGAGTTCCCGACTTGAGTTTCCGTCAGCAATTTCTGTAGTGTGAGTTCTATTTTATCCAGAGCTGGTAGTAGCAGGTCCTTGAGAGAAATAGTCATGGCTCGGAGTTCCCTTTCAGTGGAAAAGGCTTCCATTTCTGTGCCAGTTCTCCTCTCTCTGTTAATGACTTCACGGGAGCCAAGAGATGTCAAATCTTGATCCTGGTAGGTACCCGGGCACAATGCTTGCCAAGGGTGATATGGATGGCTAAAAGTGTGGCCACTAATTCTTGCTATAACAAGAGCTGAGACGGAGCAGTTTCAGTCCGTGGCCATCTTGGTACGCCGCCCACCGGAAGTCCCACGTTATTAAGTTTTATATGTTTATACTTTTCTTATTACTACATGACGTACTAGCTTTATTGAAACAAAAGACCTTCAATATTGACAAAACAACTACGAATTTATGGAAATGTTACTTATCTCATTTTCTCATGTTTTTCTCACAACAATTACAGGTTTACTCGGTCCTCCAAATAAAGCAATATATGAAACACTAACTCCAACACTTTTACACGGCAGAGACCAGGTGAGATTGCTCCAATTTTCTACTCTTTGAACCATGATGTTTCCCCACACCACCCCCAAGCTAAACCTCTTAGCATATACACTCAAAATGTGAAAGGCTTTCGAACACCCTACAAACGCTCTATAGCATTTAATGATTTTCATTAAAAGAAAGCTGATATTTTATTCCTGCAAGAGACACACCTTTTAAAATCGGACCACTCACATATCTCGAAATTTCACTATGCCTCTCAATTTTTTAGCTCCAATTCTAAAAAAACTAATGAAGTTGCAATATTTTTCCACAAAGATATTCTCTTTGAAAAAACAAACCGATCCAGAAGGAAGATTTCTGATATTAGTTGGCTGTCACATTAGTTAATATTTATGCTCCACATATAGCCTAAGCCATCTTCTTTAAAAAAATAATGAATAAACTTCTAGACACATCTAAGAGTCCCCTCTTTATTGGAGGTGACTTTAACCTCCCTTTAGATCCTAAATTAGACACATCCAATGGAACCTCACACCTATCAAATCATTCAATTAAATCAGTTTGGAAAGCATTACTAACAATTCCGACATTCGACATATGGCGCACTCACCATCCTACCAAAAGAGACTACACGTTTTTCTCCTCCCCCCACAAACGATTTTCTAGGTTAGATTATATATTTACAGACCATATAGGCCTCGCTTTAATTACTACATCAAAAATTTTACAGATAACATGGTCTGACCACTCATGTTCTATCTCATGAACTGGCCTACAACTCCAGCTAACACATACATATGGAGACTTGATGATACTATTTTCTTACATTCCCCAATCACCCAACAAATACAAACCAACTTACAATATTTTTTTTCCATTAATAATCCCACTGACACTGACCATTTTACGACCTGGTAAGCCCATAAATGTACAATCCATGGAGAACTTATGAAAGCTAAGGCCACCCTAAATAAACAACACAGACAATAATACACTAAACTGACAGATGCTTTAGCTCAAGCAGAAAAACAACACAAACTGCACCCCAAAGACAGCAACTTAGAACAAAAAGTACAGGAAGCAAGAACTGATTTATTATCCTATTTACGTTTACAAGACACACGTACACAATTAGTATTTCACTCCAAATATCATCTAGACAGTAATAAATCTTGTAAACTCCTTTCCAGATACCTAAAGATATATTCAAGACTTATGTACATTCTTTGACAGTAAAAAATAAAACTTCCACCACAAATGACAATATAGCCGAAACCTTTCGATAGTATTAAGCTAAATTGTATTCTACTAGCCCTCCCTCTCAAACTTTAACAACCTCTCCACTAGGTCTGTTAGATTACCCATCATTAAAAATCTTCCGGCAAGGTCCCAAGCCCAGGCAGCTTCACCTCCCACTATTATACTCGATTTAAAGACATATTAGCTGGCCCGCTTATTGACATGTTTAATAAATTGATCAACAACACCCCTTTCCAAAAGAAATGTTAGAAGCCCACATTACTGTTATCCTTAAACAGGGTAAATCACCACTCCACCCTCAAAATTAAAGACCGATATCTTTAATCAACATTGATGTCAACATTTTATGCGAAAATACTAGCAAACAGGTTGAACAGAATATTACCAAACCTCATCCACTCTGACCAAACTGGTTTCGTTCTGGGATGTGAATCCAAGGACAATACTACCAGAGAAATACAATTATTACATATGGCAAAATCCTCCTTGGCATAAACTATCTTTGTCTCTATTGACGCAGAGAAAGCTTTTGACAGGGTGGACTGGGCATTCATGTCTGCCACCCTGTCTCACTTTGGCTTTTCCCAAACCTTAATAAATAAATTTTTCGCATTATATTCTCATCCCACAGCCAAAGTCATAATTAATGGCACAATCTCTTCTACCTTCCCAGTTTTAAATGGAACCTGACAGAGCTGCCCTTTATCTCCCCTATTATTCACTCTCTCCATAGAACCTCTAGCCTGTACTATCAGAGATAACAAACTCATTCAAGGCCTTACAGTAGATCACACAGAATACAAAATATCACTGTTTGCAGACGATATCTTGTAGACACTGACTTCACCTATCTCTTCAATTCAACCCCTCATGTCCGAATTTACTGCTTACAGCAGATGGTCTAACTTCTCTATTAATTATAACAAATCAGATATACGAAACATATCAGCTACTTCACAGGCATTACATGAAATAAACAGATTAACACTCTTCTATACAAACACAAAAACAATTAAAGGGATAGTAAAGTCCAAATTAAACTTTCATGATTCAGATAGGGCATGTCATTTAAAACGACTTTCTAATTTACTTTTATCATCAAAGTTGCTTTGTTCTTTTGTTAATCTTATTTGAAGGCTAATACTAGGTAGGCTCATATGCTAATTTCGAAGCCCTTGAAGGCCACCTCTAATTTAAATGCATTTAACAGTTTTTCACAGCTAGAGGGCGTTAGTTCATGTGTTTCATATAGATAACATTGTGCACATGCACGTGAAGTTATTTAAGAGTCAGCACTAATTGCCTGAAATGCAAGTCTGTCAAAAGATCTGAGATAAGAAGGCAGTCAGCAGGAGCTTAGATACAAGGTAATTACAGAGGTAAAAAGTATATTTCTATAACCATGCTGGTTATGCAAAACTGGGGAATGGTAAATAAAGGGATTATCTATATTTTAAAACAATAACTTTTTTGGTGTTTACTATCCCTTTAAATATCTAGGAATTTATATTAGCAGACAATATCCCTGACATCTGCAATATAAATTATTTACTCTTTTCCCTAATGATCCGTACAATGCTCTCCTCCTGGATCTCACATCTCGGCCTGTCGTGGTTAGGTAGAACCGCTGCAACCAAAATGACTATCCTGCCAAAAATTCTTTATATATTCCAAGCAGCCCAAATATCCCTACCAAAGTCATATATACTATCTCTACAATCACAGTTAAATCAATTCATATGGGGAAATAAATGCCCAAAGAAAAAGGGGGCCTAGGGGTACCAAACATCCTACAATACTACCATGCCACCCATCTATCCTGTATTATACAACGAACAACCACCCAACTATGGAAAACAATAGAAGCAGACATGTTAAAAATCAAGAATTTAGGAGATCAAGGTTGGATAGCTACGAAAGCTAGAGACCCAAATATAAGTTTTAACCCCTTCGTCTCTGGTACTCTGAAAGTTTGGGATACACTGATTAGCAAATATACTGCACTAACAACAGAGGTTTTATGTTTTTTTTCACACCTATCCGCTGGTATAGAAATAGAAAACACAATTTCCCATCTCCCTGCTTCTAAACTATTCGAAGATCACTCATTAAAAACAATGACCGCCTTAAAATCAGAATTCCCAAGACTTTTCAATAATTGGCTTACCTATTTTCAGATTCGCAAATACCTATCCACTCATCCAAACAAAGATTCTTTTAACAGGCCCTTGATGCCATTTGAAACTTTATGTTCTACACATATCCTTAAAAAAAGGCACACTCGGAATCTCATATAAAATGTTATCCAAGATAACATCTAGGTCTCTCCCCACTTACACAACCTCCTGGCACAGAGAGCTTAATATTGGCATAACCATACAACAATGTCACAAAATATTCTTGTCCACAAAAAAAATCTTCGATTTCAGCATCTTGAAACAAACTATAAATTGCTCTTAAGATGGTACCTAACACCAACACGATTTAAGTTCATATATCCCTCTACATCAGATAATTGTTGGAGAAAATGCAGTGAAATTGGGACAATAAGCCTTTTTTGGTGGGATTGTAAAGTACTTAAACCATTTTGGTCACAAATAATACTCCATATAAATACAATCCTACACAACCCCACCAACATATCCCCCCTGGTTGTCCTACTCAATTATCCACCCAAAATGTCATGCCAATATCAATTAACTCTATTCAAGATAATGTTAAATAGTGACAAACGCCTTATTCCAAGATATTGGAAAACAACTCAAATTCCCTCTATCCGAGAATGGAAACAACTAGTTACGAAAACCTTACAATTAGAAAAACCACACTATATTAAAACGGGAAAACTAGGACTTCTTCCTCGATGTTGAATTCTATTGGAAGGAAACTCCCTAAAAACATCATGGTTTTGGAAATAGCGATCTCGCCTGGTCATTTCTTTTCAGACCACAAACCACTTCTCCTTGACTTAAATAAAATTGAACTCTCAAATGTTAGCACCTGTATTATCATGTATACTTCAAAAGGAAAACTTTATTATGTAATATTAGCCTAACTAACGCAAATATCTGGTACTCATGAACCAAATTGTAACACTTTATGTCACGTCTACTTTCAAAGTCAATTTTGTACATGCCTTATTATCTTACTTAATGAACGTCATAAATTTGCAATGTATATTTTTCTATGAAAAATGTAATAAAAATAAAAAAACTTTAAAAAGATCATACCAAGGTCTTGGTTGTGTGCTTTTTCCTGCCCCTCAAAATACAGCAAACTGTATCCACTCCATAGTTTTCCCATGCCAATTGGACACATTGGCTCATCGTCAGATTGGCTGTGCTTTACAAGTAGATATCCAATATTGACATTTCTTCCAGGCATACCAGGGAGGCCAGGAGTGCCAGGCTGGCCAGGTGTGCCTGCAAAACCAAACACAATTATAAAAAAACTCCACTATTTACATAAATAAGTTTACTGGATAGGTAGCCTATTGTTTCATGTTTAAATTAAAGGGTAAAATTAAAATTTGTACTACATATTTTGCTTCACATATAAGCTAATGCCTGTAATATTAAAGAGACATGAAACCCCAAATTTTTATTTTAGGATTTACGTAGAACATACACTTTTAAACAACTTTTCAGTTTACTTCTCTTATCAAATTTGCTTCATTCTCTTGGTATAAATTGTTGAAGGAGCAGCAATGCACTACTGGTTACTGACTGAACACATGGGTGAGCCAATGAAAATCGGTATATATATATATATATATATATATATATGCAGCCACCAATCAGCAGCTAGCACCTAGGTTCTTTGCTCCTCCTTAGCTTACCTAGATAAACCTTTTAGCAAAGAATAACAAGAGAAGGAAGCAAATTAAATAATAGAAGTTGCAAAGTTGTTTAAAATTGTATGTTCTGTCTAAATCATGAATGTGTAATTATGACTTTACTGTCCCTTTAATAAAGGTGAAAAGGACTCAGAAAGGAAGAGAATATTGAAAAGGAGACAGCATATTTAACTTATTGTTTTCTTTTTAAACAACATCATCAAATAATCAGTAGTCTAGTCTCATATACAAACTGATCACATTATGATTTGGCTTGAGAACAGGCTATTATACGTCATAGTCCATTTGTTAGAGCCTTCTAGAGTATCAACACAGCATTTAGCATTCTTAAAAGGACAGTAACACAAAAAGTAAACTTGAAGTGCATAAAGCATACAATTTTAAACAACTTTCCAATTTACTTCTATATCACATTTGCTATAATCTTTTGGTATTTTTTGTTGAAATGCATACCTAGAGGAGCACAAATATGCCTCTTGTCATTGGCTTACTAGTACTGCACTGTTGCTCATTTAACAAATTATACCAAGAGAATGAAGCAAATAAGATAATAGATGTAAATTGGAAAGTTGTTTAAAATACTATGCTCTATCTGAATTATGAAATAAATATTTGGGTTTCATGCCCCTATAATGATAATTATATTGTGGGTGCAATGGGGAATTGAAATGTTTTGGTAATGGTTTAAGTAAGCATAGCAATAGCTCAGTTTTAGACAAGACACTAGAGATGGTGAGATGATATCCTTCATGAGATATTTTAAGGGAGTAGAGGGGGGTATAGGATGAACGTAAAAATATGTTTATAAACTCGGAAAAGTTACAACTCAAGAAGAAATTGTTAGTGTGTTAAGAGAAGCTGTGATTATTCATTAAAACCGACTTAAAGGTCAGAAAATAAACTGCTGTATAAGGATAGAGCAGAGTAACCCCTGCATTACTGTAGATGTGTTTCTATCACAAACAAGAAAACATAGAGCGTGACACTTATCTAGTACAAATATTGGCAAATCAGCCAATAACTAACTGTCTGCAGCATCTCTCACACACACCATGTGACAGTGCAGCTGCCCAGTGGCAGACCTGTATGCAGCCGCTGTGGGTACAGCACAAATTACTTTTATTTTCTATTTTTTTTTATGTAAGCAGATTTCTAAATTCATTTTACAGGGACAATGAGTGAGACAAACATATGAGTGCTCTTTAACTATTCTCATGCTTTATTGATAAAGCACTATATTTTCTGGGCATTGTAAGAACAAGCACAATCTTTAATTAGCCATCTAATATAAAAAGAGTTTGGTGTTGTATCGCTATAGGAAGTAGTTAACTGTGGTGATATAGACAAGAACCATTTCTTGGCTGAGTGCAGTCTCATCACAGGGAAGACAGACTGGCATGCATGCTGAGGGATGTGGTTACAATTGTAGAGAAGATTTAGTCAGATTGCATATAAGAATAAGTGAAACAGAAGTGAACTATCTGAATACAGAACTCATAAACATAGAAAGCAACATTTGTATATTGCTTCACCTTTTAATCCAACAGGGCCTCTTTGTCCCATTAGTCCTTGTTCTCCTCGGGAGCCAGGAGAAGCTGGCCAGCCTGCTAAACCTGGTAGTCCCTCTTTACCAGTTGGGCCGCTGAAACCTAGAAGGCATTTAAGCTTGTCACTAAATTAAAGTTATTTGGTAACCTAACCACTTAATAGAGCAGTAGTAATATTTACTATACCTTGGTCACCCACTGGGCCCTTGGGTCCCATCTGCCCTCTAACGCCTTCAGGGCCAACAATTCCATGTATACCAGAAGGACCTGGCTCAGCTACAATATTCAGGGGTGGAGGACTAGACCCTGCCGATCCTTGAGGACCCTGTAGTCCTTTAAAAATGAAACAAACAAGATATTTCTTCAGTTTATATCATAAATAACATAAAAGTACAATATAAGTACAGCTGTTTTGTAAAATTGTTGTTTCCTTACTGTAGTGATACAATCAATAACAATCGGTTATTGTTATTCAATCTTTATGTGCTAGCTGTAAAAGCCCAGTTCTATATTCTATGTAAAGAGTTGAAGCCTTCACAAAAAATAGAATATTTAAAGGTAGTTAATATAATGACTTACATTGTTTTTGGTGTTATTACAATGGGTTTTAGTGTGTGATGAGGGATTACATTGCGTCGTTAAAATCAATCATTTATAGAATAGTACCATTGGTGACTGCTTTCCGGCAGTCAAATGGGTCTATTTAACAAAGGTCTGTCGGGCCTGATCTGACAGTGTGGATCAGGTCCGACAGACCTCGCTGAATGCGGAGAGCAATACGCTCTCCGTATTCAGCATTGCGCCAGCAGCTCTTGTGAGCTGCTGGTGCAACGCTGCACCCTGCAGATTTGCAGGCAATCGGCAGCCAGCAGGGGGTGTCAATCAACCCAATCGTATTCAATCGGGTTGAATTGCGACAATGTCTGTTTGCCTGCTCAGAGCAGGCAGACAGGTTATGGAGCAGCGGTCTTTAAAACGGGCCCTCAAGCTACATCCAGAGCTTGATAAATGGGCCCCTATGTTGAAATTTAAATGTTTACTTTTGAGCAGTTACAACTATTATAGCACAATCCTAACTCAGATGGTGACCACCTTTTTTCACAATAATAACTAGTTATCATATAATATCATAAAGTCTGAACAAATCCTTAATGAGCCCTAAAAGATATTTGAAATGCACAGTAGTATTTCAAGCACAATTTCAAGTATTTTATTTGTAATTGTTGTGTTAATTAGCCACAGCTGCTACAGCAATAGGTCACCTTCATAGTGCACACTACTTATGTAGCTGTTATATAATCTTGTTCTTGACTTTTTACTTCTATTATCACATTTGCTTCATTCTCATGTTATTCTTTGTTGAAGATATATCTAGATAGGTAGCATGCACATGTCTGGGGCACTACATGACAGTAAATAGTGCTGCCATCTAGTGCTCTTGCTAATGCATAACATTGTTGCAAAACCTGCTGCCATATAGTGCTGCAGACAAGTGCACACTCCTGAGCTTACTTTCCTGCTTTTCAACAAAGTATAACACTAAAACGAAGAAAATTTGATAATAGAAGTAAACGGGAAAGTTGTTTAACCCCTTAACCCATAAAGTGCTGTATTGTACTGTAGGAAGTATATGTACATCTGAGCTGCAGGAAGCCAAGAGCTGGAGTTCCTGAGCTCCAGGCATCTGCCACATATGGAACCGGAGCGCGATCAGTGCTTCAGTTCCATATAAAGGCAGATGCCAGATTGTTACAGACAGTGACACTGCGTGTGTCACTGCCTGTAATGATCATCTGCTGGTGCTGGCGGGAGGTGTGGGAGGGAAACTGGTAGGCGGGTGGGGGGTCCAGCAGCGGAGTGGGGGGGAGTGGGAGGGCCCTACACTGTGGAAAAAATAAAATAGAGGGAGGGTAAAGGAGCTACACTGCAGGAAAAAGAAGGGGGATTAACCCCTTCACTGCTGGCAATAATAGAAATGTAGGGCGCAGATGCAATTAGCGGCCTTCTAATTACCAAAAAGCAATGGCAAAGCCATATAAGTCTGCTATTTCTGAACAAAGGTGATCCCAGAGAAGCATTTACAACCATTTGTGCCATGATTGCACAAGCAGTATGTAAATAATGTCAGTGAGAAACCCAAAGTTTGTGAACAAGTTTACGATTTTTTTTATATGATTGCATTTGGTGGGGAAATGGTGGCATGAAATATACCAAAATGGGCCTAGATCAATACCTTAGATTGTCTACTTAAAATATATATATATATAGTTTTGACAGGTAAATAATAAAAAAGGCTCAGTTGTTTTGGGCAAGTTTTTTTGAAAGTCCCTTGTAGTGAAGGGTTAACTATGTATGTTCTATCTGAATCATGAGAGAAAGAATTTGGGTTTATGTCCCTTTAAATCCACGTATCCTGATTGCTGTTCAATTCTTTTTAAAATGTATTTTGGCATCTTCCAATCTTCTATGCATTCTGAAGGATAATAGCCTTGATTACAATCAGCCATTTTTATTTTTTGCACGTCTTCAGGGAAAAAATAAATGTTTTATTTTGAAATGATCTTTTTTCGAGTGTTTCTCTGAGATGAAATTGTGCTTGTGGAAAAAAGCCCTTTTTTTAACATGTAAGCAAAATATTTTGAGCTATCATAATTCATTTTATTGATACTTTTTAACAGGTTTTCAAAATCATTTTTATTTATCAAATTTGACACCTAAAGACACTTGATAAAGTCTCCAACTGGCCTTTTTGACACATTTGCAAGAATTCCATGATGATTTGGAATAATTCTATTATGTTGCTCTCTTCTATTTTGCTGTACAGTCAGGAATGGCTACAAATATCATTGTATATAGTGTCTAACTTCAATAAACCTCAATTCATCGCTATTGTATAGTCTGCCGGCAGGACAGAAATTTACATGTATATGTATTTAATACCTTATATCCAATACTACTAACGAGATCTGCAGCAAATGCAAGACCACGCAAATCGGATTTACATAGTCAATCTCATTGTTGTAAATGGGATTTAACTGCTGTTCTGTTTCATTTGTTGGTGACCAAGATCTTTTGCACAGGTTTTTCAAAAAACATAATTTATGTAAGAACTTACCTGATAAATTCATTTCTTTCATATTAGCAAGAGTCCATGAGCTAGTGACGTATGGGATATACATTCCTACCAGGAGGGGCAAAGTTTCCCAAACCTCAAAATGCCTATAAATACACCCCCCACCACACCCACAATTCAGTTTAACGAATAGCCAAGAAGTGGGGTGATAAAAAAGTGCGAAAGCATATAAAATAAGGAATTGGAATAATTGTGCTTTATACAAAATCATAACCACCACAAAAAAAGGGAGGGCCTCATGGACTCTTGCTAATATGAAAGAAATGAATTTATCAGGTAAGTTCTTACATAAATTATGTTTTCTTTCATGTAATTAGCAAGAGTCCATGAGCTAGTGACGTATGGGATAATGATTACCCAAGATGTGGATCTTTCCACACAAGAGTCACTAGAGAGGGAGGGATAAAATAAAGACAGCCAATTCCTGCTGAAAATAATCCACACCCAAAATAAAGTTTAATGAAAAAACATAAGCAGAAAATTCAAACTGAAACCGCTGCCTGAAGTACTTTTCTACCAAAAACTGCTTCAGAAGAAGAAAATACATCAAAATGGTAGAATTTAGTAAAAGTATGCAAAGAGGACCAAGTTGCTGCCCTGCAAATCTGATCAACCGAAGCCTCATTCCCAAACGCCCAGGAAGTAGAAACTGACCTAGTAGAATGAGCTGTAATCCTCTGAGGCGGAGTTTTACCCGACTCAACATAGGCAAGATGAATTAAAGATTTCAACCAAGATGCCAAAGAAATGGCAGAAGCTTTCTGGCCTTTTCTAGCACCGGACAAAATAACAAATAGACTAGAAGTCTTTCGGAAAGACTTAGTAGCTTCAACATAATATTTCAAAGCTCTAACAACATCCAAAGAATGCAACGATTTCTCCTTAGAATTCTTAGGATTAGGACATAATGAAGGAACCACAATTTCTCTACTAATGTTGTTGGAATTCACAACTTTAGGTAAAAATTCAAAAGAAGTTCGCAACACCGCCTTATCCTGATGAAAAATCAGAAAAGGAGACTCACAAGAAAGAGCAGATAATTCAGAAACTCTTCTGGCAGAAGAGATGGCCAAAAGGAACAAAACTTTCCAAGAAAGTAATTTAATGTCCAATGAATGCATAGGTTCAAACGGAGGAGCTTGAAGAGCTCCCAGAACCAAATTCAAACTCCAAGGAGGAGAAATTGACTTAATGACAGGTTTTATACGAACCAAAGCTTGTACAAAACAATGAATATCAGGAAGAATAGCAATCTTTCTGTGAAAAAGAACAGAAAGAGCAGAGATTTGACCTTTCAAGGAACTTGCGGACAAACCCTTATCTAAACCATCCTGAAGAAACTGTAAAATTCTCGGTATTCTAAAAGAATGCCAAGAAAAATGATGAGAAAGACACCAAGAAATATAAGTCTTCCAGACTCTATAATATATCTCTCTAGATACAGATTTACGAGCCTGTAACATAGTATTAATCACAGAGTCAGAGAAACCTCTTTGACCAAGAATCAAGCGTTCAATCTCCATACCTTTAAATTTAAGGATTTCAGATCCTGATGGAAAAAAGGACCTTGAGACAGAAGGTCTGGTCTTAACGGAAGAGTCCACGGTTGGCAAGAGGCCATACGGACAAGATCCGCATACCAAAACCTGTGAGGCCATGCCGGAGCTACCAGCAGAACAAACGAGCATTCCTTCAGAATCTTGGAGATTACTCTTGGAAGAAGAACTAGAGGCGGAAAGATATAAGCAGGATGATACTTCCAAGGAAGTGATAATGCATCCACTGCCTCCGCCTGAGGATCCCGGGATCTGGACAGATACCTGGGAAGTTTCTTGTTTAGATGAGACGCCATCAGATCTATTTCTGGAAGTTCCCACATTTGAAGAATCTGAAGAAATACCTCTGGGTGAAGAGACCATTCGCCCGGATGCAACGTTTGGCGACTGAGATAATCCGCTTCCCAATTGTCTATACCTGGGATATGAACCGCAGAGATTAGACAGGAGCTGGATTCCGCCTAAACCAAAATTCGAGATACTTCTTTCATAGCCAGAGGACTGTGAGTCCCTCCTTGATGATTGATATATGCCACAGTTGTGACATTGTCTGTCTGAAAACAAATGAACGATTCTCTCTTCAGAAGAGGCCAAAACTGAAGAGCTCTGAAAATTGCACGGAGTTCCAAAATATTGATCGGTAATCTCACCTCCTGAGATTCCCAAACTCCTTGTGCCGTCAGAGATCCCCACACAGCTCCCCAACCTGTGAGACTTGCATCTGTTGAAATTACAGTCCAGGTCGGAAGCACAAAAGAAGCCCCCTGAATTAAACGATGGTGATCTGTCCACCACGTTAGAGAGTGTCGAACAATCGGTTTTAAAGATATTAATTGAGATATCTTTGTGTAATCCTTGCACCATTGATTCAGCATACAGAGCTGAAGAGGTTGCATGTGAAAACGAGCAAAGGGGATCGCGTCCGATGCAGCAGTCATAAGACCTAGAATTTCCATGCATAAGGCTACCGAAGGGAATGATTGTGACTGAAGGTTTCGACAAGCTGAAATCAATTTTAGACGTCTCTTGTCTGTTAAAGACAGAGTCATGGACACTGAATCTATCTGGAAACCCAGAAAAGTTACCCTTGTCTGAGGAATCAATGAACTTTTTGGTAAATTGATCCTCCAACCATGATCTTGAAGAAACAACACAAGTCGATTCGTATGAGATTCTGCTAAATGTAAAGACTGAGCAAGTACCAAGATATCGTCCAAATAAGGAAATACCACAATACCCTGTTCTCTGATTACAGACAGAAGGGCACCGAGAACCTTTGTAAAAATTCTTGGAGCTGTAGCTAGGCCAAACGGCAGAGCCACAAACTGGTAATGCTTGTCCAGAAAAGAGAATCTCAGGAACTGATAATGATCTGGATGAATCGGAATATGCAGATATGCATCCTGTAAATCTATTGTGGACATATAATGCCCTTGCTGAACAAAAGGCAAGATAGTCCTTACAGTTACCATCTTGAACGTTGGTTCAAGATGGTAACGATTCAATATTTTTAGATCCAGAACTGGTCTGAAGGAATTCTCCTTCTTTGGTACAATGAAGAGATTTGAATAAAACCCCATCCCCTGTTCCGGAACTGGAACTGGCATAATTACTCCAGCCAACTCTAGATCTGAAACACAATTCAGAAATGCTTGAGCTTTCACTGGATTTACTGGGACACGGGAAAGAAAAAATCTCTTTGCAGGAGGTCTCATCTTGAAACCAATTCTGTACCCTTCTGAAACAATGTTCTGAATCCAAAGATTGTGAACAGAATTGATCCAAATTTCTTTGAAAAAACGTAACCTGCCCCCTACCAGCTGAGCTGGAATGAGGGCCGCACCTTCATGTGGACTTAGAAACAGGCTTTGCCTTTCTAGCAGGCTTGGATTTATTCCAGACCGGAGATGGTTTCCAAACTGAAACTGCTCCTGAGGATGAAGGATTAGGCTTTTGTTCTTTGTTGAAACGAAAGGAACGAAAACGATTATTAGCCCTGTTTTTACCCTTAGATTTTTTATCCTGTGGTAAAAAAGTTCCTTTCCCACCAGTAACAGTTGAGATAATAGAATCCAACTGAGAACCAAATAATTTGTTACCCTGGAAAGAAATGGAAAGTAGAGTTGATTTAGAAGCCATATCAGCATTCCAAGTCTTAAGCCATAAAGCTCTTCTAGCTAAAATAGCTAGAGACATAAACCTGACATCAACTCTGATAATATCAAAAATGGCATCACAGATAAAATTATTAGCATGCTGAAGAAGAATAATAATATCATGAGAATCATGATCTGTTACTTGTTGCGCTAAAGTTTCCAACCAAAAAGTTGAAGCTGCAGCAACATCAGCCAATGATATAGCAGGTCTAAGAAGATTACCTGAACACAGATAAGCTTTTCTTAGAAAGGATTCAATTTTCCTATCTAAAGGATCCTTAAACGAAGTACCATCTGACGTAGGAATAGTAGTACGTTTAGCAAGGGTAGAAATAGCCCCATCAACTTTAGGGATTTTGTCCCAAAATTCTAATCTGTCAGACGGCACAGGATATAATTGCTTAAAACGTTTAGAAGGAGTAAATGAATTACCCAATTTTTCCCATTCTTTGGAAATTACTGCAGAAATAGCATTAGGAACAGGAAAAACTTCTGGAATAACCACAGGAGATTTAAATACCTTATCTAAATGTTTAGAATTAGTATCAAGAGGACCAGAATCCTCAATTTCTAAAGCAATTAGTACTTCTTTAAGTAAAGAACGAATAAATTCCATTTTAAATAAATATGAAGATTTATCAGCATCAATCTCTGAGACAGAATCCTCTGAACCAGAAGAGTCATCAGAATCAGAATGATGATGTTCATTTAAAAATTCATCTGTAGAGAGAGAAGTTTTAAAAAAAAATTTATGTTTACTAGAAGGAGAAATAACAGACATAGCCTTCTTTATGGATTCAGAAACAAAATCTCTTATGTTATCAGGAACATTCTGCACCTTAGATGTTGAGGGAACTGCAACAGGCAATGGTACATTACTAAAGGAAATATTATCTGCTTTAACAAGTTTGTCATGACAATTAATACAAACAACAGCCGGAGGAATAGCTACCAAAAGTTTACAGCAGATACACTTAGCTTTGGTAGATCCAGCACTAGACAGCGATTTTCCTGTAGTATCTTCTGACTCAGATGCAATGTGAGACATCTTGCAATATGTAAGAGAAAAAACAACATATAAAGCAAAATTGATCAAATTCCTTAAATGACAGTTTCAGGAATGGGAAAGAATGCCAAAGAACAAGCTTCTAGCAACCAGAAGCAATAAAAAATGAGACTTAAATAATGTGGAGACAAAAGCGACGCCCATATTTTTTAGCGCCAAATAAGACGCCCACATTATTTGGCGCCTAAATGCTTTTGGCGCCAAAAATGACGCCACATCCGGAACGCCGACATTTTTGGCGCAAAATAACGTCAAAAAATGACGCAACTTCCGGCGACACGTATGACGCCGGAAACGGAAAATAATTTTTTGCGCCAAAAAAGTCAGCGCCAAGAATGACGCAATAAAATGAAGCATTTTCAGCCCCCGCGAGCCTAACAGCCCACAGGGAAAAAAAAGTCAAATTTTTGAAGGTAAGAAAAAAATGATTAATTCAAGTGCATTATCCCAAATATGAAACTGACTGTCTGAAAAATAAGGAATGTTGAACATTCTGAGTCAAGGCAAATAAATGTTTGAATACATATATTTAGAACTTTATAAATAAAGTGCCCAACCATAGCTTAGAGTGTCACAGAAAATAAGATTTACTTACCCCAGGACACTCATCTACATGTTTGTAGAAAGCCAAACCAGTACTGAAACGAGAATCAGCAGAGGTAATGGTATATATAAGAGTATATCGTCGATCTGAAAAGGGAGGTAAGAGATGAATCTCTACGACCGATAACAGAGAACCTATGAAATAGACCCCGTAGAAGGAGATCACTGCATTCAAATAGGCAATACTCTCCTCACATCCCTCTGACATTCACTGCACGCTGAGAGGAAAACCGGGCTCCAACTTGCTGCGGAGCGCATATCAACGTAGAATCTAGCACAAACTTACTTCACCACCTCCATCGGAGGCAAAGTTTGTAAAACTGAATTGTGGGTGTGGTGAGGGGTGTATTTATAGGCATTTTGAGGTTTGGGAAACTTTGCCCCTCCTGGTAGGAATGTATATCCCATACGTCACTAGCTCATGGACTCTTGCTAATTACATGAAAGAAATGTACAGTGATGTTTAGAAGTTTTGGCTACATTATTGCAATTGTGTAAATCTCGTGACTTAGCTGTTTTACAGTTTATAGTATGAGAATTGTCAAAACCCAGTTCTACAAGATGGTATCAATTGCGGCCACTTTCTTCTAATATAAACTAATTTCCTACTGTGTTTTTCTTGATTTCTGATGTAAATCTTTCAAAATAAAAAAAATCATGCATTCTCAATTACTGGAAAAATGTGTCAATATCATCATTGAGCAAACTTGCCCAGTATACCCATAATGCTTATATACAAGTGGAATCAGATTGTTTACCAGTTATCAGGATGGATTTGGATAACAATAGCTTTTTTCACACATGTGAATGAGTATTTCCCTTTGACACTATACAAAGACATTTGTTCAAAATAAATGTAATATGAACATTAACGGCCAGTGTATTTGTCAGTTTTGGTTGGATTATCAGATTCAATCTCGATAGCAACTATTTGACAACCGAAAAACATTTATAGGACATTTTTGAGCGAAAACTCATTCTCTGTTGAGGCCTTTTAGAAGCCAAATCCATTTGAATTGTGATAACTTGGAAAACACACTGCTCATATTGCCTAAAACCTTGTTATCGGGAGCTAATCGTGGCCAATATCAAAGCAAAAAAGTCTAAAGAAATGTAATGAAATCTCTATTAAATTATTCAATTTATAAATAAAGAATGACAGCCAAATAAAGTCCTTCATTTTTGTTAGTATTTCCTTAAATCATCTGCAAGTATATGCACTATTGTTGTGTTATTATATGTGTAAGTAAAGTTAACAATGCTTCAGTGACTCACCAGTAGCTCCTTTGTCCCCTCTGGGACCTTTAGGTCCCCTCTCCCCTGTGAAACCTGTTCCACCATGAAATCCCATAAGGCCTTGTTCACCTTTCTGGCCTTTTGATAAAAAAAGAAACACCATGTTATTTTGGAACAAGCAGAAAATAAATGTTTAAAGGGATAGTCTAGGCAAAATTAAACTTTACTTCCATGATTCAGACAAAGCATGCCATTTAAAGTAACTTTCTAATTTACTCCTATTATAATTTTTTCTTCATTCTTTTGATAAAGGCAAGAATGTAAGCATAGGAGACAGCCCATTCTTGGTTAAGAACCTGGGTAGCACTTTCTGATTGGTGTCTAAATGCATCCACCAATCAGCAAGCGCTACCCAGGTGCTGAACCAAAAATGGTCCGGCTTGTAAGCTTACATTCAAATAAAGATACCAAAAAAAACAAGGAAAATTGATAATACGAGTAAATAAGAAAGTTGCTTAAAATTGCATGCTCTATCTGAATCACGAAAGTTTAATTTTGACTAGACTATCCCTTTAAGGAAGTACAATACTAAATATTTCATACTACCTTTTGCTCCAAGTAAGCCAGAAACACCAGAAAAACCCGGCTGTCCTCTATCACCAGGAATACCTTTAGATCCATCAGCCCCTTGCAACCCATCTGGACCTGTCTCTCCTTTTACACCAGGGTTAGCTGATAAGCCTGGTCTTCCTTTAGGTCCAGGGAAACCTGAAACGATGCAATTACATCAGTAGTTCTACAAGGTTATACAGGTGAAACTCGAAAAATTAGAATATTGTGCAAAAGTTAATTTATTTCACTAATGCAACTTAAAAGGTGAAACTAATATATGAGATAGACTCATTACATGCAAAGCAAGATAGTTCAAGCCGTGATTTGTCATAATTGTGATGATTATAATATTACATGCAATCAATAAAACAAGGATTGTACATACCTGTAGAACAATATCGGACCTCTGAAAAGTATAAGCATGCATACTGTATGTACTCAGTACTTGGTTTGGGCCCCTTTTGCAGCCTTTACTGCCTCAATGCGGCGTGGCATGGAAGCAATCAGCCTGTGGCACTGCTGAGGTGTTACGGAAGACCAGGATGCTTCAATAGCGGCCTTCAGCTCTTCTGCATTGTTCGGTCTCATGTCTCTCATCTTTCTCTTGGCAATGCCCCATAGATTCTCTATGGGGTTCTGTCAGGTGAGCTTGCTGGCCAATCAAGCACAGTAATCCCACAGTCATTGAACCAGGTTTTGGTGCTTTTGGCAGTGTGGGCAGGTGCCAAGTCCTGCTGGAAAATGAAGTCAGCATCCCCATAGAGCTCAATTGCGGAAGGAAGCATAAAGTGCTCCAAAATCTCCTGGTAGACGGCTGCGTTGACCCTGGACTTAATGAAGCACAGTGGATCAACACCAGCAGATGACATGGCTCCCCAAATCAACACAGACTGTGGAAACTTCACACTGGACTTCAAGCATCTTGCAGTGTGTGCCTCTCCATTCTTTCTTCATACTCTGGGTCCTTGGTTTCCAAATGAGATGCAAAATTTGCTCTCATCAGAAAAGAGGACTTTGGACCACTGAGCAACAGACCAGGTCTGTTTTTCTTTAGCCCAGGTAAGACGCTTCTGACGTTTGTTGTTCAGGATTGGCTTGATAAGAGGAATACGACATTTGAAGCCCATGTCCAGGATCCATCTGTGTGTGGTGGCTCTTGTGAAAGTCCCCAACACTTTTGAATGGCCTTTTCCTGACAATCCTCTCAAGGGCTGCGGTCATCCCTGCTGCTTGTGCACCTTTTTCTTCCACACTTTTCCCTTCCACATAACTTTCTATTAATGTGCTTTGATACAGCACTTTGGGAACATCCAACTTCTTTTGCAATTACCTTTTGAGGCTTTCCCTCCTTATGGAGAGTGTCAATGATGGTTTTCTGCACAACTGTCAGGTCAGCAGTCTTTCCCATGATTGTGATTCCTACTGAAGCAGATTGAGAGACCATTTAAAGACTCAGGAACCCTTTGCAGGTGTTATGGCTTAATTAGCTGATTAGAGTGGGACACTTTGAGCCTAGAATATTGCACCTTTTCACAATATTCTAATTTTCTGAGATTGTGGATTTGGGGTTTTCATGAGCCATAATCATCACAATTATGACAAATCACGGCTTGAACTATCTTGCTTTGCATGTAATGATTCTCTCTCATATAATAGTTTCACCTTTTAAGTTGCATTAGTGAAATAAATGAATTTTTGCCACGATATTCTAATTTTTCGAGTTTCACCTGTACATAGCTAATTATCATTTTAAATGGGGCAATACAGAGAATAAACACATTCTGAGGCATATCTTGTTTTTGATAGGCTGTTGCAGGTATTTGAGCCACCTACCTGATATCCATTTAGAGTGTAAAAATGATTGTAAAATATTTGCTCTTCCTAATTTCCTTATCCTTTAATAAAGTAACATTCTCTTTTAAAAATATAATGCTTTATTTTGAAACGGCTAGATTTAGAGTTTTGTCGGTAAGGACCCGCGTATCTAACGCTGGCTTTTTTCTGGCCGCACCTTTAAAATAACTCTGGTATTGAGAGTCCACAGAATGGCTGCGTTAGGCTCGAAAAAAGGAGCATAGAGCATATTTAACGCAACTTCAACTCTCGATACCAGAGTTGCTTACGGACGCGGCCAGCCTCAAAAACGTGCTCGTGCACGATTCCCCCATAGGAAACAATGGGGCTGTTTGAGCTGAAAAAAAACCTAACACCTGCAAAAAAGCCCCGTTCAGCTCCTAACGCAGCCCCATTGTTTCCTATGGGGAAACACTTCCTACGTCTGCACCTAACACTCTAACATGTGCCCCGAGTCTAAACACCCCTAACCTTACACTTATTAACCCCTATTCTGCCGCCCCCACTATCGCTGACCCCTGTATATTATTTTTAACCCCTAATCTGCCGCTCCGTAAACCGCCGCTACTTACATTATCCCTATGTACCCCTAATCTGCTGCCCCTAATACCGCCGACCCCTATATTATATTTATTAACCCCTAATCTGCCCACCACAACGTCGCCTCCACCTGCCTACACTTATTAACCCCTAATCTGCCGAGCGGACCGCACAGCTATTATTATAAAATTATTAACCCCTAATCCGCCTCACTAACCCTATAATAAATAGTATTAACCCCTAATCTGCCCTCCCTAACATCGCCGACACCTAACTTCAATTATTAACCCCTAATCTGCCGACTGTAGCTCAACGCTATTCTAATAAATGTATTAACCCCTAAAGCTAAGTCTAACCCTAACCCTAACACCCCCCTAACTTAAATATAATTTAAATCTAACGAAATTAATTAACTCTTATTAAATAAATTATTCCTATTTAAAGCTAAATACTTACCTGTAAAATAAATCCTAATATAGCTACAATATAAATTATAATGATATATCGGAATAGCCAATAGAATGCGATCTCAATCTGATTGGCTGATTGGATCAGCCAATCGGATTGAACTTGATTCTGATTGGCTGATTCCATCAGCCAATCAGAATATTCCTAACTTAATTCCGATTGGCTGATAGAATCCTATCAGCCAATCGGAATTCGAGGGACGCCATCTTGGATGACGTCATTTAAAGGAACCGTCATTCGTCGTTCAGTCGTCGGCCAGGATGGATGTTCCGCGTCGGAGGTCTTCAGGATGCTACCGCTCCGCTCCGGATGGATGACGATAGAAGATGCCGCTTGGATGAAGACTTCAATCGGATGGAAGACCTCTTCTGCCCCGCTTGGATGAAGACTTCTACCGGATGGAGGACCTCTTCTTGCCCCGCTTGGATGAAGACTTCTACCGGATGGAGGACCTCTTCTTGCTCCGCTTGGATGAAGAATTTGGCTCGGCTGGGTGAAGAAGACTCAAGGTAGGGAGATCTTCAGGGGCTTAGTGTTAGGTTTATTTAAGGGGGGTTTGGGTTAGATTAGGGGTATGTGGGTGGTGGGTTGTAATGTTGGGGGGGGTATTGTATGTTTTTTTTTACAGGCAAAAGAGCTGAATTTCTTGGGGCATGCCCCGCAAAGGGCCCTGTTCAGGGCTGGTAAGGTAAAAGAGCTTTGAACTTTAGTAATTTAGAATAGGGTAGGGCATTTTTTTATTTTGGGGGGCTTTGTTATTTTATTAGGGGGCTTAGAGTAGGTGTAATTAGTTTAAAATTTTTGTAATATTTTTCTAATGTTTGTAAATATTTTTTTATTTTTTGTAACTTAGTTCTTTTTTATTTTTTGTACTTTAGTTATTTAATTTCATTGTATTTATTTGTAGGAATTGTATTTAATTTATTTATTGATAGTGTAGTGTTAGGTTTAATTGTAGATAATTATAGGTATTTTATTTAATTAATTTATTGATAGTGTAGTGTTAGGTTTAACTGTAACTTAGGTTAGGATTTATTTTACAGGTAAATTTGTAATTATTTTAACTATTTTAGCTATTAAATAGTTCTTAACTATTTAATAGCTATTGTACCTGGTTAAAATAAATACAAAGTTACCTGTAAAATAAATATTAATCCTAAAATAGCTATAATATAAATATAATTTAGATTGTAGCTATATTAGGATTTATTTTACAGGTAAGTATTTAGCTTTAAATAGGAATAATTTATTTAAGAAGAGTTAATTAATTTCGTTAGATTAAAATTATATTTAACTTAGGGGGGTGTTAGTGTTAGGGTTAGACTTAGCTTTAGGGGTTAATACATTTATTAGAATAGCGGTGAGCTCCAGTCGGCAGATTAGGGGTTAATAATTGAAGTTAGGTGTCGGCGATGTTAGGGAGGGCAGATTAGGGGTTAATACTATTTATTATAGGGTTAGTGAGGCGGATTAGGGGTTAATAACTTTATTATAGTAGCGGTGCGGTCCGCTCGGCAGATTAGGGGTTAATAAGTGTAGGCAGGTGGAGGCGACGTTGAGGGGGGCAGATTAGGGGTTAATAAATATAATATAGGGGTCGGCGGTGTTAGGGGCAGCAGATTAGGGGTACATAGCTATAATGTAGGTGGCGGCTCTTTGCGGTCGGCAGATTAGGGGTTAATTATTGTAGGTAGCTGGCTGCGACGTTGTGGGGGGCAGGTTAGGGGTTAATAAATATAATATAGGGGTCGGCGGTGTTAGGGGCAGCAGATTAGGGGTACATAAGTATAACGTAGGTGGCGGTCGGCAGATTAGGGGTTAAAAAAATTTAATCGAGTGTCAGCGATGTGGGGGGACCTCGGTTTAGGGGTACATAGGTAGTTTATGGGTGTTAGTGTACTTTAGGGCACAGTAGTTAAGAGCTTTATGAACCGGCGTTAGCCCAGAAAGCTCTTAACTACTGACTTTTTTCTGCGGCTGGAGTTTTGTCGTTAGATTTCTAACGCTCACTTCAGCCACGACTCTAAATACCGGAGTTAGAAAGATCCCATTGAAAAGATAGGATACGCAATTGACGTAAGGGGATCTGCGGTATGGAAAAGTCGCGGCTGAAAAGTGAGCGTTAGACCCTTTTTTGACTGACTCCAAATACCAGCGGTAGCCTAAAACCAGCGTTAGGAGCCACTAACGCTGGTTTTCACGGCTACCGCCAAACTCCAAATCTAGGCCTTAGTGTTTTAATTTTAAACAAATGCTTATTTTCACTGTACCTAAATCCTTGAACAGGGTTAAACACATAGTAAAAGTGTCTTACCCAATGTGTTCTTGTGCTATTCTGGTGCAGAGAATGGCAAGTAAATGGCAGATATGTACTTATGCCACTCCTGTTTGTTCAACAGCCATGTCTTTATCAGGAGAAGCTTTTTACCCGGAATTGCAACTATTTAACCCCTTTGCAGATAGAAAAAAGCAAGCATTTGTTTAAAACTAAAACAGTTCAATCTAAACATACTATTTCATGTATGCGCAATAATTTATCTTGAAACATAACAGACAGTATACATAATACCTTATTTCATGCATTCAATTTAAAAAAAAAATTGAAACAAAAACTTTTGGATTAAAAAAAGTAATCTAAACTTTGGAGAACTTTAAGAAAGTCCATTACAGTCATGCAAAAAAATAATAATTATGTATTTATAGCACGCTAAATGGAACCTGTACAGCAGTTTTTTATTGAATATTGCTTTCACTAAGTACAGAAACCCAGCCTTAACTGGAGAAAGGTGTTCTTTCCCTATAGTATTACAAATACTATTTTTGCTCTTTATCAGTGCGCTATCCAAAAACTATTCTGCACTGTTTATAAACAGACCTGAATTATATATATATATATATATATATATATATATATACACACATATACAGTATATATATGTAAATATATAGTCATAACTAACTATAGAAAATATATGGACACACCTTGTGTGCCTGTCCCATTTGGTCAATTTGAAAAGCTCTAACCTACATACATTAATAATACATATATAACAGATATATAATACAATTATTTACGTAATAATTTGATACTATGGGGGCATATTTATCAAGCTCTGTATGCCTGAAGGCTCGCCAGAAACAGAAGTTATGAAGCAGCGGTCTAAACTTGTCCGTCTCCATAACTCTCCATAACTTGTCCGTCTGCTCTGAGGCCGTGGACAGAAATCAACCCGATCAAATACGATCGGGCTGATTGACACCCCTGCAAGCGGCAGGGGGTGGCATTGCACCAGCAGTTCACAAGAACTGCTGGTGCAATGATAAATGCAGACAGTTTATGCTGTCGGCATTTATCGATGTGCAGCGGACATGATACGCTTCTTCGTATCATGTCCGCTCGCACATTGATAAATATGCGCCTATATATTATGTATTTGGTTTTTGCTCCTTTTGCTATATTACTTTCACTTGTTTACAACTGCTTTGCCAGACAAGGGCAAACTAACTTTATCCCCAAGCAGCCACTTCTATTTTTACATATAATTATTATTCTTATAAATTATTTGTATAGCACTGCAATATTCTGTAGCGCTGGTAATAATTTTAATTGTAGCAAATATAGGAATTAAGGAAGATCAGAGAAAATAATTACCTAATAAACCAGGTAATCCTGGAGATCCCTTGTCCCCAGGTATTCCAGTTCGGTTGGAAACTCCAGGAATTCCTTGTTCACCATTGAATCCTGGAAGGCCGGTTATGCCACGTGCCCCTAAACAGAAAAATATGAACCTTTTCACTAATCTCTGATAAATGTACATGAATTGAAGTAAAGCACAAGATAGAAATACAAAATTATAGTTTTTTTTTATTATTATACAAAATCAGGTTAACAGTTACAGTAGATTGATAGAAAGAGAATTGTAATAAAATAATTTGAAAGAAAAAGGGAATATGTCTAAGATTTCTTTGGACATATTCTTTATAAACCAGATTCCTTTGTTATATGATTGTGATCATATCAAGAATAAGACCACATTTCTTAGGAGCAGTAATGGTAAAGGATATGTTTTTTTTCTTTTAATTTGTGTACCTGAGCATTATTTGACTTGTACACATAGTAACAACAGCACATAACATATTCGCAAGTTCACCTTGATATTGAAAGACAACCATCTACCAGCATTTTTTTATTCCCTATAATATATATTTTATAATAGCCCTATTATTTTTATTTAAAGTATGTTTTCTAGGGACATTAAACCCAATTTTTTTCTTTCATGATTCAGATAGAGCATGCAATTTTAAACATATTTCTAATTTACTCCTATTATCAATGTTTCTTTGTTCTCTTGCTATCTTTATTTAAAAAGCAGTAATGTAATGCATAGGCGCTGGACCATTTCTGGTTGAGAACCTGGGTTATGCTTGCTTATTGGTTGGCTAAATGTCAGCCACAAATAAGCAAGCACTATCCATGGCGCTGAACCTAAAATGGGTTGGCTGCTAAGTTTTAAATTACTGCTTTTTAAATAAAGATAACAAGAGCAGGAAGAAAAATTGATAATAGGAGTAAATTAGAAAGTTGCTTAAAATGTTATGCTCTAGCTAAATCATGAAAGAAAAATGTAGGTTTAGTATCCCTTTAAGGCAATTAATACAAATTTTAAATATCATAAAGAATAGTGTGTATTTAATTAATCATTAACAGTTTACCATTTATTAAAGGGACACTGAAGACAATTTTTTTTTCTGATTTCTGATTCAGATAGAGCATGCAATTTTATGCAACTTTATAATTTACTTCTATTATCAATTTCCCTTCATACTCTTGCTATTTTTATTTGAAAAAGAAAGCATCAAAGCTAAGGAGCCAGCCAATTTTTGATTCAGACCCTGGACAGCACTTGAATTTTGGTGGGTGAATTTATCCACCAATCAGCAAGAACAACCCAGGTTGTTCACCAAAAATGGGCCAGCATCTAAACTTACATCTTGCTTTTCAAATAAAGATACCAAGAGAATAAAGAAAAATTGATAATAGGAGTAAATTAGAAAGTTGCTTAAAATTGTATGCTCTATTTGAATCACGAAAGAAAAAAATTGGGTTCAGTGTCCCTTTAAGTATAATCATGGACATCTACAATGTTGGGGAGTGCAAACATTTTTACATACGTTTGGAGTTTAGTTCCTGGAATTGGCAGTAAAAGCACCAATCAATTCAGTCCTTTATAATGTAAAGGAGGTATAAGAACCCTATCCTGAACGAAGAGAATGTTCTATCTTAACTTATTAGACACACAATGTAAACTAATAAATCTCTCTGAAATGGTGCTTCTCTCTTGGCCAAATCTGATTCCATACACCTATGAAATCTCTTCTTAAAAAGGGGTCACTATACATCAGTTTTCCAGTGTTAAAAATGTGAATGTTGAAATAGTGCCATTTTCTCATAAAAAGGGAATCCAAACATCACTTAAAGGGACAGTGAAGTCAAAATTAAACTTTCATGATTCGGATAGATCAAGTAGTTATAAACACATTTCCATTTATTTATATTATTTAATTTGCTTTGTTATCTTGGTTTCCTTTGTTGCCATTGGGTGAACTAATGACAAGAGGCATATATGTGCATCCACCAATCAGCAACTAGCTTTCAGTAGTGCATTGTTGCTCCTGAGTCTACTTAGGTATAATCTTTAACAATGAATAACAAGAGAACAAAGCAAATGTAATAATACCGGTACATTGTTTAAAATTGGATGGTCTATCTGAATCAAACTAGTTACATTTTGACTCTAAGGCACATCTTTCTAAAGATGAATAATATAAAAAAAAAATAACATGGATAGGGCAAGTAAACTGACCATCATTTCTAATTATAGAGATATAACAAGATGAATTAAAAAAATAGCAGTTTTTGCCCGGTCATAAAGGTACTTTAGGACAGTAAATATATATTGTAACACAGTAACATATTATATGAGATTGAAAAAAGACCGAAGTCCATCGAGTTCAACCTATACAAATCTAAAATACTTACAAAAAGCTCCAGTTAAGATTAAATAATCCCACTAAAAGGTAACCCATATAATACTAGCAATCATATCCATGAATTTTGTTTCTAGACAGAAATGTATCCAAACAATTTTTAAATGTATCTAGGGTATTGGCATTCACTACCTCCTTTGGTAATGAGTTCCACAATTTTATTGCTATTAAAGTAAAAACATTTCAGTTGCAGGAGATTAAATCTCCTTTTCTCCAGCCTTAAATTGTGAGCTCTTGTCACAAACAATTTTCTTGGAATAAACAGAGCTTCTGCCATCTCTGTATATGGGCCTTGAATATATTTATATAAAGTAATCATGTCATCTCTCAAGCGACTTTATTCTAGAGAAAACAGACCCAGTTTGGCTAGCCTCTCTTCATAGCTTAAATTCTCCATTCCCCTTATTAGCTTTGTGGCCCTTCTCTGAACTTTTTCTAGTTCTGCAATATTTTTTTTGTGATCGGTCCCCAGGACTGCACTCCATACTCAAGGTGAGGTCTTACCAGGGATTTATATAGTGACAGAATTATGCTTTCCTCCCTTGAATCAATGCCTCTTTAAATACATGCTAGTATCTTAATAGCCTTTGTAGCTGCTGCCCTGCACTGGGCACCCATCTTGAGCTTGTTATCTATTACTACTCCTAAATCCCTTTCCTTCTCTGTTTGGGTCTTGTCCCATTTAAATAATATGCTGCCTGCTTATTTTTACTTCCAAAATGTAGAACCTTGCATTTTCCCGTATTAAATCTTGTTTTCCATTTACCTGCTCATACTTCTAATTTTTGCAGATCCCTTGTAACGAAAGTTCATCCTGCTCTGACCTAATGACCTTACTTTTTTTTGCAGATGATACTACCTTAAATTAGTATCATCTGCAAAAAAAAGAGATGTCGCTATTTAATCCTTGCTCTAAGTCATTTATAAAAATATTAAAAAGAACAGGGCCCAGTACTGATCCCTGGGGGACTCCATGAATTACCTTTGTCCAATCTGAGTATGATCCATTCACTACTACTCATTGCTCCCTATCTTTTATCCAGTTATTTTGTACATGAGCTAACATTTTCAGCTATTCCCAGTCCCTTAATTTTGTGCATTAATCTCTCATGTGGCACTGTATCAAATGCCTTTGCAAAATCTAAGTATATCACATCAACTGATTCCCCATTATCTATATTTTTACTTACTTCCTCATAAAATCTAATTAGATTTATTGTATTTAATTTTCTACAGTATTACTATGGATTGGATATTTTATGGAATATACTGTCTATCTGTACAGACAAAAATATTATATTAATTTCAATAACATTTTTTTTATTTTACACAAATACAGAAACGGTTTGAATTACCACTTACATATATTACAATCTATGTCCAAAATGAATCCTATAATGATTACTATATAGTAAGCAAACATTCTGATTGTATATTTTATGTAATGCATCCTTTAGTCAATTATGTGTGAAGAAATCCTTGCCATATGTTATTAATGATCATGGGGCCAATTTATCATAGTTCGAGCGGACATGATACAATGTAGCGTATCATGTCCGCTGCACATCGATAAATTCCAACAGCATACACATCTTGTGAGCTGCTTGTGCAATGCTGCCCCCTGCAGATTCGCGGCCAATTGGCCGCTAGCAGGGGGTGTCAATCAGCTCAATCGTATAGAATCTGGCAGATTGAAGACCGCAGCCTCAGAGGCAGCGGTCAAGTTATGGAGCAGCAGTCTTTAGACTGCTGCTTCATAACTTATGTTTCCGGCGAGCCTAAAGGCTCGCGCGGAAACCGGAGCATCAAGCTCTATTCAGAGCTTGATAATTCGGCCCCCATGTGTCAATTAATCCTAAGAATTTCACAATTATTGTAACCTAACTTCAGGAATAAGACTATGTAGCAATAATATCCATCTTTAGCATCTGTAGTAGCTGTACTCCATATTTATACTTTAACCAACCTGGTTCTCCTCTGGTTCCTTTGGCACCTGGAAGTCCTGGAATTCCTATTGCTGCACTTTGTTCTCCTGGTTCCCCCTTTTCACCGTCGATACCTTTGAATCCCTTTACACCTATGATATCAGCTCCTGTTTTGGAATACATTCAGATATTTAAATCAGCTTGTGTTAGTGGGTGCAGATTTAAAAAACAAAAAAAACCTTAGCGCCATTTTACCTGGTGTTCCCTGAAAACCTTTGTTACCAGGTAAGCCGTCCAGTCCAGTGATACCTCTGAAGCCAGGGAAACCTTAAATGTTTAAAAATGAGTCAGTACCATATGTTACAACACACCAATAAATGAGTTTCATATTTTTCTGCAAGACTTGTATAGCAGAAATGTTATTTAAGTCTGCAAGATATGTTTGTACATTCATGAATAGGCTGAATAATAAATTTACTTTAAAATAAACTAACAACTTTTATAATGTGCAACGTATTTATTTCACAATTTGGGTATGAAAAGGTGGGTAATATTATAAAACTGAACTTTAACCCTTAAATCTTAGAATATAATAGAATACCTAGAAGTGACCGATAAGGACATAGACCTCATTGTATAAACATAATACACATCTTTGTGGTTTTGTTTTGATATGGCAACATATGAGTACAATTTAAATTCTTGTCATTATATTTTTTGAAAACTGCTTTAAACATTAGAGCAAAATCACCAACCTAAACTTAAATAACTTCATATCACCACCAGAATCTTTTTAAATGTATAACAATGACTTGAATGCTTCTCAAGACTTCCTATGGGAATTTTCTGTAAGTATTCTGTCTGAAACGCTGAATAATTTTCATGGCCTCCTTAAAAATGTCACTTTCTACAACTTGTTTTTGTCAAGGACTTATTAGGCAGTCAATGTTATATAACTGCACTGAAAGAAGGTCATTTATATTTATTGTTTTATTCTTCCATTATTTCTTCTGTGATTTGTACTCTTTCCTTTATGATGCCTATATGGGTTCACAGAAAATAGCAATAATATTAATAATAAGATGGTTGCAACTCATTGTGTAGGAAGGTGTTATAGCCATTATTAACAGTCAATGGTTTGAAGCAAATGTGATCACCTCAGAAGCAACATTTTGGTATTATTACCTTGGAGACCTGGTAGTCCAGGCTTCCCAGTACTTCCTTTATCTCCCGGACTGCCTGGATAACCTGGATCTCCCTGAGACCCTGGAGTACCCACTGAACCATGAAAGCCTATGGAAAAAGGAATACATTCATATAAAGGACTGAATGAGGAATGATAGTCATTAGCTGTAAAACTGGTGTAGAAGATTTGTAAAGAGATTATTTTTAAAATCTTACTTCACACTCTTATAAATCAGTAATATTACCTGGGGTTAATCAGTGCACCTACGGCTAGATTACGAGTTTTGCATTAGGGTAAAAAAGCAGCGTTAACAGGTCCTTCCTAACGTGGCTTTTTTAAGCCCGCTGGTATTACGAGTCTTGCACACACTTCTTTCGCCTTACCGCAAAACGACTTGCGTAAACTTTGTAAAGTCTTTTTTCTATGGGACTTCCATAGCGCCGGTATTACGAGTCTGTCCTGGGAGGCCAAAAAGTGAGCGATACACCCTACCCCGTCAAGAGTCCTAACGCATTTAAAAGTCAGTAGTTAAGAGTTTTATGGTACAACGCCGTAGCAAAACTCATAACTAAAGTGCCGAAAAGTATACTAACACCCATAAACTACATATTAACCCCTAAACCGAGGCCCTCCCGCATCGCAAACACTATAATAAAATTATTAACCCCTAATCTGCCGCTCCAGACACCGCCGCCACCTACATTATATTTATGAACCCCTAATCTAATGCCCACAACATCGCTGACACCTACATTATATTTATTAACCCCTAATCTGCTGCCCCCAATGTCGCTGCAACCTACCTACACTTATTAACCCCTAATCTGCCGCCCCCAACGTTGCCGCCACTATAATAAACATATTAACCCCTAAACCGCCGCACTCCCGCCTTGCAAACATTATTATTTTACAGGTACTTTTGTATTTATTTTAGCTAGGTAGTTATTAAATAGTTAATAACTATTTAGTAACTATTCTACCTAGTTAAAATAAATACAAACTTGCCTGTAAAATAAAAATAAACCCTAAGCTAGCTTCAATGTAACTATTAGTTATATTGTAGCTATCTTAGGGTTTATTTTATAGGTAAGTATTTAGTTTTAAATAGGAATAATGTAGTTAATTATAGTAATTTTATTTAGATTTATTGTAATTATATTTAAGTTAGGGGGTGTTAGGGTTAGGGTTAGAGGTTAATACATTTAGTATAGTGGCGGCGACGTTGGGGGTGGCAGATTAGGGGTTAATAAATGTAGGTAGATGGCGGCGATGTTAGGGACGGCAGATTAGGGGTTAATAATATTTAACTAATGTTTGTGAGGTGGGAATGCGGCGGTTTAGGGGTTATTTTATTTGTCCCCGCCATCTTAAGTACTGGCAGAAAGTTAGCCAGTACTAAAATAAAAGGTAAATTTAAAAATAAAATAAAAAAAATTGCATAGCATATTTACATATGCTGCGGTGTAGGATCCCCCCTTAGCCCCCAACCTCCCTGATCCCCCCCAAACAGCTCTCTCCCCCTCTACCTTACTGGGAGCCATCTTGGGTACTGGCAGCTGTCTGCCAGTACCCAGTTTAGAATAAAATAAAAAATGTTTTTATTTTTTTCTGTAGTGTAGCTTTCCCCCCCATAGGCCAACCCCCACCCCCTCCCAGATCCCTTACAATTATAATTTTGTGTTGTTCCCCCCCCCTTTCTCCCACTTATTGATCCACATTTTTCTGTAGTGTAGCGGTTCCCACCTGCTCCCTCCCCGTGCACGTGCCCGCCCGCCGACCCCCGTGCACGCGCGTGCTCCCGACAACCCCGCCCCCCAATCCCGCCCCCTCTCTCTTCAGTCATCCATCGATGGCCGCCCACCCGCCTCCCACGTCGGCTCCCACCCACCAACGATTGCGGCCATCGATGCCGGTGCAGAGAGGTCCACAGAGTGTCTCTCTCTGCATCGGATGGGGGAAAAATGTTATTGCAGGATGCCTCAATATCGAGGCATCACTGCAATAACCGAAAAGGGTACAGGGTATGTCACTGGTCTTTAAAGACCAGTTTGTGCAAGACGTACCCTGTACGATGCATGTCGTTAAGGGGTTAAAAAGATAAATAATCGCCCTTGCATAACCAACAGAGTTATATTAACACACTTTTTACCTCTGTGATTAACTTGTATCTAAGCATCTTCTGACAGCCCCCTGATCACATGACATTTTATTTATTATCTATTGACTTTCATTTTAGCCAATAAGTGCAGTGTCTGCCATATGGCTGACATGAACTAGCTCTCCCCTGTTGTGAAAAGCAAATAAAAAAGCATTTGATAGGAGGCGGCCTTCAAGGGCTTAGAAATGATCATATGCGCCTTCCTATGTTTAGCTTTCAACTAAGAATACCAAGAGAACAAAGCAAAATTGGTGATAAAAGTAAATTGGAAAGTTGTTTAAAATTACATGCCCCATTTGAAACATGAAAGATTTTTTTGGACTTGACTGTCCCTTTAAATTGTGACTGCCTTGGAAAAAAAGCACTTCTGCCGACAAGTAATCATATCACCTCTTAATAGCCATTTTTGCAGAGTAATCAGTGCTATTTGGCTAACATTTCTTCATAGTTTAAACCCTCTATTCCCATTATTAGTTTTGTAGCCCTTCTCTGAACTTTTTATAATTCTGCAATGTCCCTTTTTAAAATGGGTCCGCATAACTGCACTCCATACCCAAAATTAGGTTTTACCAGGGCTTTATATAGTGATAGAATTATGCTTTCTTCCCTTGCATCTATGCCTGTTTTAATATATAATAGTATCTTGTTAGCCTTAGAAGCCACTGCCTTGCACACTCATTTTTAGCTTGTTACCTATAAGTATGCTAAATCCCTTTCCTGCTCTGTTTTGCTAAGTCTAGTCCAATTTAAAGAGCAGGTAGCCTGAATGTTTTTACTTCCAAAATGTAGAACCTTACATTTACCAATATTAAATCTCATTTGCTATTTACCAGCACATTCCTCCAGTTTTTGTAAATCCCCTTGCAAAGTCATTAATAAAAATATTAAAAAGACAGTACAGTGACTTTCGTGGGTGGCGATCCAAGATGGCCAAAAACCCTGTCGTTCTCTGTAAAATCTTGTTATTGTATAGCAGACTGTGGTCATACCTCATGCCATCCCTTTTTCCCTTAACAGTATAGCTGTTCGGAAGCTCCACAGGATCAGGACAGACACCTCTAGACCGACGAGAAGCGAAAACAATTGGATAATACCAGAAGGTATTCAGTGAGACATAAGGCCTACAACATCGTATATCGCTCACCTTAAAAGGCACCATGAACAAGCCCATCCTAGAGACTGATGACTGGACCCAGAATATTGCTTCTGCACTATCAGCTCAGCTTTTGCCAGCATTCAATAAACTAGAACAAGATGTACAGACCTTGCTAATCCAATCACAGGCACCACTACACACGTACCAGACATCATGGGGCCTGGACCCTCCCTGAACAGCTGCAAGTATGTCTCTACCTGTACAGACAAAAACCGTGCCTGAAGGGCTTCTACCTGCGTCAGTGGAGGCTCCTTCAAACCTGACTAAGACCTATGCTTGTGACTCATAATACTTTTCCCCCAAAACCCACTACAGATAACTGGACCTTGTCTCGAGTATTGAGGGAACAGCTGACCTTCCACCAGATACAGGGCGTAGTGAGGCACCAGTTAGCTCCAGCCACCTACATTGTATCTTTGCCATTAGATCAGCTATATGGGGACCGTGGAGATACAGCTGGACACAGTGGTCGACATATTGGAAGCTCTATCACTGCATCGACTTTGGCCTTGCTTTGGTACTTGAAGCCTGATTCTTTTGCTTTGAGGCGGAAGGGAATAGGTTGAACGCATCCATCTCATCTATATCTAACTAGCAGTTTGGTGTGGTGTATATAACTGATACCTGAGTTCATACCCTGACAACCAACACTGCCACAATACAACAGGCCTTAAGCTAATTCAGGGGCTGCATACATAAATAAAGCTTTACTTTGCTTCCTCTGTCAGTGGATCTGGATACAGACGAATAACAACTCCTGAAGAATTTGGGGAATTCATTCCGGTTCCTTATTTTGTATATACATGTGTGCTGTTGAGCTGACTTTCTTGCTAATAGTTATTTAGATATATTAATGTTAAATGTACTGTTTGGGCACCAAAACATTACCAGGAAATGCCGGGTTATGATAGATCTTGTGCACTTTCTTCAACTTAATTTATTATGCCTGTGTTATAGAGACAGGTTACTTATCATATTATTAGAACTATAGGCACAATACTAAAAGGCTACAAAACAGCTCCATACCTACTTGTAAGTGGGATATAATATTAAAGATATGAGGATGTAGTCTCAAATGTAACCTTATACTGTTCTGACTCTTAAAATGATACTGCTTTCTATAACATCACTAATGCTAGTTATCTGTAATTATAATCTAGAGGATGACTAAACATCCACCTCTTTCTTTTTTCATATTAAAATATAATTGTCCTCTCTCTGTTAAAACTTGGTTAAAAAACTCTGCTAAGTTCTGGAACACCATTAAAGATTACTTCCTAATATACTTATAAATTATAGTACTACCCTTGGTACTTTGGCTAGTAAAATTTTTATGGCCTTATGTTTTGTTTTGTTTCTTTTTCCTATATATTCTGTTTGTTATCAAAAATTGAGAAGCAAAATTATACTAGTTTTCCTAACTATTACTGGAAACATCTTCATGTCATCCTCTTTCATGTTATATAACAAATTAAAATAATATTGTTTCTGCTTCTCTAATTGCAGTTTTTGTTGTTGTTTATGCTTGTTTTAATTAGTTTAAAAAAGAGAAAATCAAGCAATATTGTGAGAGGGTCTATTTAGTTCACATCTTTAACTGGTGATCTGGGAATGTGATCCAGCTAACTCTGTCGCACAATTCAGCTGGATTACCCCTCCATCTTATCTGGAATGAGAGCTACAAAACTGCATATGTCTAACACAGGACTCAAGTACTACCACTATACCAAGGACATTAAAGTATCTTTATTGAGACTACTGTAACATATGCAACTTCAGTGCTGCTTCACTGAAACTATAGTTTATGACTTCTGCCTTGGATACATTGACATTTTCTTGTGTGCATGTTCTCATTCTGTATGCATAACTTTTCTCAATAAAAAGAATTTGAAGAAAAAAAAAAGACAGTACAGTAAGATGCATGAACAGCAAGATGATTATGTATGAAGACAGAACACAAAATTGTCAATATCAGTTTTTTTTAGCTGAATTTGAATTACTCTTGAGCAGGACATGATACAATTAGTGATACCTGCTCTATGTATTAGTAGTGGTAGGATAAGTATGTCATTAATATGTCTTCATATGTACCATAGTATTAGTGTCTATAGCTGTACATATTCTTCTCAAGGAGAAAACATCACTTCAAGCATCATCCTCTACAGTCTAGAAAATCATATTTTATTCCAAAGAATGAACACTCTTGCCTGGATGTAGATGTAAAGGAATCCCTGAGAGAAGGGGAGGTTGAGGCTGCTTTACAATGGTACCTAATAAAGCATGGGTGAAATTATTCAACCATGAAGTCTTCAGAATTTACTCACAATTGCCCAAGACAAATTAAACTACAGAAATATAGAGGCATTTGTTAAACAAATACTATTGCTAAGTGGTATTAAGTATTCTTTTGATGTGTTATATATGTTGCACTTAATATTTTTTTAAAAATACTTTAGGACATCAAGGATGAAGATGCAGAGCATCACAAACCAGAGCCTTTGAATGGTTAAAATAAGAAAATAGCTACTGTAGTTATACCCAGCAGTTTAAAATCCCAGCTTAAAGGGACATAAAAGTGCAATAAGAAAATGCTCTCATGTTTTAGAGTCTTTGATTATGGCACTGTTGTTTACTGGTAAATAGATGAACACATCTGGTGAGACAACGACAAGAGGAATATGTGTGAAGCCACAGATTACCAACTAGCCCCTGTAGTGCATTGCTGCTCCTAAGCTTTGTTAGGTATGCCTTTAACAAAGGTAGAACAATCTTGGAACTGCATGAACCATGAAACTTCAGACTTTCATATCCCTTCAATATACTTTATAGCATGACCACCAATAGTACAAATTGCCTTGTCAAACATTATACCTGCTTGTCCTTTTTCTCCTGGTTGTCCGATTTCTCCCTTCATTCCTTCAATTCCAGGAAAACCAAAATCTCCAACTATTCCTTTTTCCCCAGGAATTCCTTTGCGTCCTGGAAGACAGCAAGCAATACATCATACAATAAGCAAATTCATACACTTTATGAAGAACACCAGTAGACAACAAGGCACAGAACATATATTAAATCTGCATTATACCTTGTATATAAAGCGGCTGACAAAGAACATAGATATATTGGTAGAAAAAATCAGTCCAAGAGAAATGAAAAGGATTGCATTAAATATAGGGTATAATTTTCATTACAATAAGTACACAACTAAAATATTTATTTTTGCTAAATATATATATATGTTGATGAAATAAAACATTTATCTAACATGTAACGCTGCACTGATGAATCAGGAATATTAGACATACATTCCTGGGGCTTTTTGCTGCCTCGGGACAGTGAAGCACTACTACACATGGGCAGAGCTCTTTATACTGTTATTACAAGAAATGTTACACTTAGTGGCAAGTGTGCAAGAACTCCATGCACAGTAACAATACCTGAGACAACAAGTAGCCATAGTAATGTACTTATAGAAGCATGTTAATTGTTTGATTAAAATGTGATTTTCTTAAATACATAGTTTAGTCCAATCTAAGGCATTGTGGACAAAATACAACCTTCCTCCACAACTCCCAAATTAATAGTTTACTTGTGAGAACCAGAAAGGGAGCTTATAACATACTTAATGTGCATTCATTACAAGGTATTGAAAAAAAATATTCGGTCAAGCACTCCACACACATACAATGTTAAAAACACTTATTCCGCAGAATGTATAATTTAAACTCTGCCACCGAAATCCAGTGTTGGTTATGATACAGCTGATCAATCCTCTGTCTTAGGCTCCTTCTATAGCGGGAGCAGAAATTACAATTACTCTAGCCCTGAGTATTCTATTATCCTAAACAGAGGCTAAGCTCCTTCTATTGCGGGAGCTGGTTTACGTTTAGATTACTTGAATGAACTAATAATAGAAACTTGCAGAGGTATCTCCCATAAGTAAGAAGCGTGACTGTGAAACGCGTATCAGTGGGACCGTTATGAGAACATAGTCCCTCTATTTTAATATGCTTACTCCAGCAGCCTGGTTACTTATGTGAAATGTCTCTGCAAGTCCCTAACAATAGTTAATCAAGTTATGTAAACGTAAAACAGCTGTATGTTCCTTTGCCACCTGGAGAGAAATAGTCTGTACCAGAATGTCATCTAGGTACGGAACTACCACAATCACCTGAACTCTCACTATCTACAAAATAACTTAGATAACCATTGTGAAGATTTGTGGTGCCATTGCCAGACCAAAGGGAATCACCACAAATTGATAATCCGTGTTTAGAAAGGCAGATTTGAGGAATTCTGTATGATCCCTGAGAATAGGAATATGTAAATAAGCATTTTTAAGTCTATGGTAGACATAAAATTGACCCTCCTGAACTTAAAAAGTATAGTGCAAATAGTCACCATTTCGAAAATTGGAACTTTAAGAAATTTGTTTTAGATATAAAATGGGCCTGAAAGTGCTTTCTTTGAAACAATGAAAAGTTTGGAATAAAACCCTTAATTATGTTCCTTTAACTGGAGTAATCACTTTCATACCTTCTAGGTCTGATACTCATGCCAAAAAAGGTGTATAATATATAGTAAGGAGGGGCAAGTATCTACAGGTAGATAACAGCAACAAAATACAGTAAAGAGGCACAGAAAGTGTTAACCCCTGAAGAGTATAGTTGCACAATGTAATACTGAAGTCCCTAGAAGGGTATCAGAAAAACTGAACACTCGTTTAATGAAGTAAAAAATGTCTTTTAAAATGCCAAAAAAGACAGTTTAATAGATGAAAGGGTTAAAAATATATAAAAAATGACAAAAGTCTTGAAGAAAAATTGCTCACCACTCCTAATGTTCATAAGAATATCTTTGTGTCTGTAAGATGGCCCCTGGTCAGTGATGGGAGGGAGAGCTGGCTATTTTGGTACCAAAAATGAATCCCTGAGGTCTCCAGAGTAGATTATATTTGCAAAGTAAACATTTCCTCCACAGGTCTGGAAATGCTCCTGATTGTCTCATAGCCTGCTGAATATGAGGACTGGAGTTCTGTTTGTGCATTAGCCAGCAGCAGTAAGTTTTGTAAAATTGATCAAAACTGTATGTGGCTTTAAATGGAGTATACAACTAGGTCCCCATGCTATGTGAAACTTGTGTACATGATCATGCTAATAGCCTGCAGGCTATGAAGCTGCATGGCACTTACCTGTCAGAACTTTTGTCGATCATGCTCACCTTAGTTGTAGAACACTGCTTCCAGTAGACAGGTCCATCTAAGGCAGTGCACGCACAGTGCCAAGGATCTGTAAGTAAGTAACAGCACACTGTAGACCAGGGGATTAGCAGGCATGCCCACATTTTGCCTGGGAGGCTAGTGGTATCTCCACACTGGGAGATGATTTTCACTGCCTGTCTGAACTCCTGTATTCCACTCTGCTTTTTGTTCTCCGAGGAGGTAAATTGGTCTCAATTTAAATTGGTTAGAAAACCCCTATCAAAGTTTTACCATCATTCCTTGCTGGAGGCAAAAATTGAGGGGTCATGGGAAATGTCAGAGGGATTAAAAGCTCTGTTATGTTGGGTGTTTTGCCTCCTCCTAGTGGACTGGACTTTAATCCCACATGTCATGCTCACAGACTCTCATCATCTTGTGAAAGAAAAAATTATAATGTTGCTGTTCAGGTGAAAATCAAAAAAAAAATCTACAATTGTATAATGTACAGTTTTTAATAGAATTAGCATTGGAATTTTTATTAAATGTATTTAAATATTTGGAATATGTATAAAAGGTATTGCAACATGTTTATTTTGTTTTATAGAAGACATATATGTACCTTGTAGTCCACTATCACCTGGCACACCCTCCAGTCCTCTTTCTCCAGGGATATCTATAGTGTCTCCTCTGGAACCTATTGAGGAAGAACATAAACAAAATTCAGCAACATAAAGAAGTTAAATGAGTATGAATGTAATAAAAAAGAAAAAAAAATACATTAAAAAAATAGAAAAGCAAAAAAAAAAAACATTTTCAGAAAAAACAACTTGTCTTAATCGAGCAAATACTGTAATTTATTTTCTTAGACATCTAAATTAATAAAAACTGAATGGACTTAAAAGTGCAAAAAGAAAATTTGTTACAGCATTTTATTATTGCACTGCTGCCTGAATGTATGTATTTAACTCCTGCAAATGGGTTAAATACATATTTAAAGTAATTGCTCCGGCAGCAATGTACTACTGGGAGCTAGCTGAACACTAATAGCGTCAAGTAGCATATGTGCATAGCCACCAATCACCTAGTGCATTGATGGGGCTGAATGTAACTATACATTTACATTGCTATATGCAGGCATCTGTGCAATAATACCATTCTGTGACACATTAGAGCAATTTTTGCACTTCTACAAAACTTTATGATGTAAGTCATAAGAATGTTTTCTTGGCCTGTATGATTTTAGGAAGATGTAGAAGTTACTTAATAATTAATATATTTTGTAGAAAACTGAAAAAAAACACATAAAATATAATAATAATGGACAAAGCATAAATTACATCATGTAAGCACAAATGTTATATTTTTAAAAGTACTTTTCATAGTGTTTGAACATTAGTTTCAAACTAACCTTTATCTCCAAATGTGCCCCTCTCTCCTGGCAGGCCAAACGCACCAGGAAACCCTTGAGAACCCTGCATATGACAAAATAAATAGAATTTTCCAAACTAATACAATATCTTTGAAAAGTTTCAAAAGTATTGAGGGATCACAAAAAAGACAAAAATGAATGAAAAACTCCCGAAAAAAAATCATAACCCCCTTAACAATTTAAACAGATGTTAGCTTCTTATTCATTATACATCACTATCAGTAAGCAATTATTTTGTAGAATTTAACGGCTAGCTTAAGAGTTTTCTGGTAAGCTGAAAAAGCAGCGTTAACAGGTCCTAACCCTGCTTTTTCACTACCGCTGGTATTACGAGTCTTGCAGGTTTAGGGGTACCGCACAATTTTTTGGCCTTACCGCAAACCGACTTATGTAAACTTAGTAAAGTTTTTTTTCTATGGGACTTCCATAGCGCCGGTATTACGAGTCTGTCCTGGGAGGCTAAAAAGTGAGCGGTACACCATACCCCGTCAAGATTCCTAACACATTTTAAAGTCAGTAGTTGAGTTTTACACTACAAAGCCGTAGCATAAAACTCATAACTAAAGTGCTAAAAAGTACACTAACACCCATAAACTACCTATTAACCCCTAAACCGAGGCCCTCCCGCATCGCAAACACTATAATAACAATTTTAACCCTAATCTGCCGCTCCGGACATCACTATAATAAACATATGAACCCCTAAACTGCCGCACTCCCGCTTCGCAAACACTAGTTAAATATTATTAACCCCTAATCTGCCAACCCTAACATCGCCGCCACCTACATTATACTTATTAACCCCTAATCTTTCACTCCGGACATCGCCACAACCTACTACATTATATTTATTAACCCCTAATCTGCTGCCCCCAACATCGTCGCCACCTACCTACATTTATTAAACCCTAATCTGCCGTCCCCAACGTCAACGCCACTATATTAAATTTATAAACCCCTAAACCTAAGTCTAACCCTAACACCCCCTAACTTAAATATAATTTAAATAAATCTAAATAAAATTACTATCATTACCTAAATTATTCCTATTTAAAACTAAATACTTACCTGTAAAATAAACCCTAAGTTAGCTACAATATAACTAATAGTATCTAGCTTAGGGTTTATTTTTATTTTACAGGCAAGTTTGTATTTATTTTAACTAGGTAGAATAGTTATTAACTATTTAATAACTACCTAGCTAAAATAAAAACACATTTACCTGTAAAATAAAACCTAAGTTACAATAACACCTAACCTTACACTATAATTAAATAAATTCCCTACATTAAATACAATTAAATAAATTACATTAAATTAGCTAAATTACAAAAAAACAAACAAACACTAAATTACAGAAAATAAAAAACAAATTACAAGATCTTTAAACTAATTACAAGTTTTAAACCCACTTTTTTCTCTCCATTGACTTCTATGGGGGAATACGTGAACGTGCATGTGATATTCTAAGCTCCGATTTATGTGCTACTTTGGTTACAGCAAAAGCCCAAATCTTTTACTTTTTTTTTTAAAGTTTTTTTTATTTGGTTTTTAAAATTAAAGGTAACAATTGGAGACATGCAGGTCTCCTGCTCAAATTGACATAAACAAAAGGATCAGACACGCAGGTCCGGCCACAACCACAATCAAAATATTGATATAACAGATAACCCCACCACGAAAGGGGAAGGTGACCTTAAACAAGCAGTTCTGACATGTTTTGGGGTGAAAATAGTTCACCCAACTTGAACCCTGATGTGGGCTCTGAATGTGTGGGGGAGCCAGAGAATGAAGTTTATTACTCCAGCCAGTATAGAGGACATTTTTGTACTTTAGGAGGGAAAGATTGTATTCCAGCCATACCTAGAAATATATCAATCTCTCAGTATTCTATAAATATAGTCTAAGACAACTAAACATAGCAACATGGAGGAGATAACATCGATCAGAAGATCACTGAGGGATCTTGAGGCTGTGTCCAACACACGCTGTATTTAGCACACACCGCACTTAGCTCAAACTGTACACAACACTCACTGTACCCAGCACGAACAGTACCCAATACACTCTGTACATAGGGCACATAGCACCCAACAACCTAGTACATACCGTACCTAGCACATTCAGTACCTAGCACACACAGCACCTAGAACACGTAGCACCAAGCACACACAGTACCTAGCACACGCAGTACCTAGCACATCCAGTACCTAGCACACACAGCACCTAGCACACGCAGTACCTAGCACACGCAGTACCTAGCACATCCAGTACCTAGCACATCCAGTACCTAGCACAACCAGTACCTAGCACATCCAGTACCTGGCACATCCAGTACCTGGCACATCCAATACCTAGCACATCCAGTACTTAGCACATCCAGTACCTAGCACATCCAGTACCTAGCACATCCAGTACCTAGCACATCCAGTACCTAGCACACACAGCACCTAGCACACGCAGTACCTAGCACATCCAGTACCTAGCACAACCAGTACCTGGCACATCCAGTACCTGGCACATCCAGTACCTAGCACATCCAATACCTAGCACATCCAGTACTTAGCACATCCAGTACCTAGCACATACAGTACCTAGCACATACAGTACCTAGCACATAGGGCACATAGTACCCAACAACCTAGCGCATACAGCACCTAGCACATGCGGTACCTAGCATGCACGGCACCTGGCACACGCGGCACCTAGCACACGGGGCACCTAGCACACGCGGCACCTAGCACACACAGCACCTAGCACACACAGCACCTATCACACGCAGCACCTAGCACACACAGCACCTAGCACACACAGCACCTAGCACACACAGTACCTAGCACACACAGTACCTAGCACATACAGTACCTAGCACATACAGTACCTAGCACATAGGGCACATAGTACCCAACAACCTAGCGCATACAGCACCTAGCACATGCGGTACCTGGCACACGCGGCACCTAGCACACGCGGCACCTATCACACACAGTACCTAGCACACACAGTACCTAGCACACACAGTACCTAGCACACACAGTACCTAGCACACACAGAACCAAGCACTCACAGTAGCTAGCACATACAGTACCTAGCACACACAGTACCTAGCACACACAGTACCTAGCACACACAGAACCAAGCACTCACAGTAGCTAGCACATACAGTACCTAGCACACACAGTACCTAGCACACACAGTACCTAGCACACACAGTACCTAGCACACACAGAACCAAGCACTCACAGTAGCTAGCACATACAGTGCGTAGCATATACAGTACCTAGCACATACAGAACCTAGCACACACAGAACCTAGCACACACAGCACCTACAGTACCTAGCACATACCGTACCTAGCTCATACAGTACCTAGCACACACAATATCCTGCTTAAACGGTACCTTGAACAAATAGTACCTAGCACAAACATTACCCCGCCCGAACAGTGCCTGTCATATTAGTACTGCAACCTTAAAATCAGGGATAATTAGAGTAGCGCTATCTATGTACAGATAATTACCCAAATATCAAATTACTATAGAGATTATATCTGCCTAAAGTATGAGGCATTTCTATTCCAGATGGGCCATATTGAGCAGGTGGAGCGTCTAACATCAATCAAAGGGCTTTAACTGTTTTTTTTATGAGAACATATCATGGGAGATCAATATCAGGCAAACCCTCTAAGCACAGAACACAGAGTACAGCAAACATCTTGGACAATTTCAGTGGCTACAAACCCTTATAATATTAGGCCTCTGGGAAGTAAGTAAATACCCATCATACTTTGTAATGAGGGGGATAGGGGTATATTGGTGGCAAAATGACGCTCTACTAAATAGAAGTGGGGGTGGGAAATATGGAATCCATTAGACAAAGATTTGAAAACTATGGTATAAGTGTACCAGGAATTCAGTAACAACTCAAATACTTTCTATATAAATATAATACAATGGCTACAGACTAACATAGGAAAACAATTAAATATTCAATCTTGCCTTATGCCTGCCTGAAGTCCTAATTATAAACTCTCCTATGTTTATTAAAGCTGAAGCTTTCTTATTAAACATATACTGCCGCTTTGGCTACTGACAGCAGGCCTCTGGTATTTAGGTGATTTGCACAGCAATGTATATTATTGTTAACTAAGAAATTATAGCTCAAAATGAGAATACTTTCATTACAATACAGGAATACATAGGAGAAACACTATCTTATTAACAGTGTCTGATTAGTACCCAGAGAAGGTAGGAGATATTAACTGAAAGTTACATAACATATGCTGGTAGGAAGCCACAGTACTCTCACATTGAATGTTATCATAGAAGTCCCACATAGTATTCAAAACAGTGCAAGGAGTAAGTATACAAGGGAGGTATGTAACTTTCTCTATAGGTGTCACCCATCGAGTAGATAACGTAGAACAGTTTGTGGTTAGGGTGATACTAGTAAGATCATGTAAAATTGAAAGTAATCAAGGATACATAGCATTTTCACCAATGATAAAAAAGAATGCTGCCAATCTATGGGCATGAAGTTGTATCAGTCCCAGGTAGTTCATGTAGCTTACCCATCATCGGTCCATTCAAACACAAAGGTACTGTTTACCCAATAACAGTCTTGCCAGCAAGGGAAAAACATATAGTCGCTGCTCCTCTCTGTAAGTTCCCACCCTTATAATCTTGACGCTCATCTAGATGAACACTAGTGATTTTACTGTGCCCCGTGTTATGCTGCATGGAGACTGCAGTCGAGGGTGTGTTGTTAATGGAAGTTCTGTCCGCATCCGTTCCCATAGCAGACCTCCGGTCTTCCGCTGTCATAGCGGTCTTCCGCTTCCATATTCTTTTGTTTATGCTGCGCAGCTCTGGTGCATAAGAGCAGTAGTCTTGTATGATGTGGAGAAGAGATCCACAATTTTTTATGTCTGGCGATCCGACCTGGGTATGTGCAGCTACTATGAGGTTCCGGTAGTCGGGTATATCACCCGCGCTGCAGTTATCTTCCCCTTCACCACAAGTGAATAAATCACGGTGCACTGCTTTTGGTCTCTCCAAATTATGCTCCATATTTTCTTTATCCCTGATACTGTAGTGTTCTTCTAATTGCCTTGGGGGCACACGGCGCCACAGTTCTCAAGGTCTGTTCAGATAGCCACGGCCATGATAAGTTGTGGGTAATACCGGCGCCCTCGTGGCCACATTAAAAATCGTAGATTAGAGGTTATGTCTCACCAGATACTTCCAAGTTAGCCCCAAATATACCCAGATAGATTTCTTACTTAGACTTTATATCTATGTTAAGATTTAATTCAGAAAGCAAACAAATTTATAGGGCTATTTGAGGAGCTCCTGTAACACACGTCTTGTCTCCTCCATGGCTAGCTCCGTCCCCCAAATCTTTTACTTTTAACTTGTAAAACCAGCGCAACCCGACTATAGCAAAAATCTTAGTTCTAGTGGAGTTTTCACTATAGTGAAAATGCAAAATACTGCTCCACTTGTAATCTAGCCCTAAATAAATGTCTTGCACCCCCTCTAATCAAGGATGCAGCCATTATGGAACCTAGGTTACACTGCAGGTATCTAAAGAAGAGTTGCCACACATGAAAAAAAATATTTCAACATGACGGCACCCACGACTAGTGGGATGCGGGGAATAACCTCAATACTATGCTTATAAAATGTCCCTTTAGGTAAAACCTTGTAATTCTAAGACAGTTCTATTGTGCTGCTATAGAACATTTCAGCCAAGTCTAAATTATTTTTTTTTTTTCAAACAAATTAACATCTTGTTTGCTGCAACTGAATTTTAATAGTCAAATCCACCATTTGTCTTATTTGGATAAGCCCATCTGGGCTTGTGTCTGCAGACAACAAGGCTGCCCATGGTCATAATCTTAGTCTAAAATATTTTATTTTGCAGCTGTTATCAGTTTGAGTCAATTAGGAAAAAATATAGGTATCAGGGTTAGCCTTGTGAAGTCAGCAGTGTGCATTTCAAGTTCTGAGAATTAGAAATCCTCAATTTTCAGAGTTAAATTGTATGAAGGGGGCAAAATAAATAATGAATGTATATTGCAAAGTTGTTTTGGCGCACACAACAACACATTTATATACAAATCTCAAGGTTTACAGTTCCTTTAAAAAGCCTCTTTAATATGCCTATTTTCCAATCAGGGGGTATAAATTAGATTCTACTCCCAACTTTTCCAATTGACAGGTTTACGTGTTCTCCTGTGTATCTTCTTTGCACAAGATAAAAAGGCAACCATCTTTTTAAAAGCAATTGATCAGATAATGTATACAAAACAGCCTATTTATTGTAAACAATACTGCATCATGTTTAGTATAATATGGTAGTAATGTTGTTACTGCTGCCTATCTTCATCTGAAAATAAAATTACATCTATATCTTGGAATTAAGCTAATTCAGAATAAAGAGGCTCCTACCCTTGGACCTGGAAATCCTGGAAAACCACGCATGCCAGGGGGGCCAGTTTGCCCCGTACCTCCTTGTTGGCCTGAAGTACCTATTGCACCAGCTTCCCCTTTATCCCCATAACTGTAGTTTCGTATTCCAGGCGACCCTGGATGACCCGGCTCACCAGGATGTCCTGGCATTCCCTTAATACCTAATGAAAAATAGAAATAGAATGGCAGATGTTTTAGATTTCACTCTCATCCATATCTTTGGTATTGTACATTATAAATGTATCTTGGGAGCAGTGTTTGGAGGGGGGGTTGTGAGTATAGAGAGTAAAAAAGTTATATTACAAAAAGAAAATGAGTGGTACTTGAGAATATTGGAATAATACAGTGACCGATGATCTGTGACACACATGCATTTTTGGTGTTGGCACTTATCCTGGATACAGTAGTATAAGTAACTTGTTGACTAGTGCAAACTGCCTTTATTTCATTCATGTGTAAGACATAATGGGGCCAATTTAACAAGGGCTGAATTGCCCCTAATCACCCTGTTTCCTCCGTCTCTAATCAAATCTCTTGCCAAAAGTCAATTTTTGAGGGTTAGGTGTATTGTGTCCGAATTGGTTGAACAGAGGCTTAGGGAGATGGGTAATCGCTTTAAAGCCAGAGGATACCCGAACGACCTTATTGAATCAGAGATTAACACTACCCTTAAAATCTCTAGGCAGTCACTTTTAATAAATAAAGGGCTTGAGAAGAGAAATTCAACAGAATGGTTTTTATTAGCCAATGCTCCCCTCTAAGTTTGCAAATTCAAAAGATTTTACGCCGACACTGGCACATATTGAGAACCTGTGACCCTGAGGTAAAGGAATTTAGTGAACCTCATATGCCTGCCTTTAAAGGGATACTAACCCCTCATTTTGTCTTTCATGATTCAGATAGAGCATGCAATTTTAAGCAACTTTCTAATTTACTCCTATTATAAATTTTTCTTTGTGCTCATGTAATCTTGATTTGAAAAAGCAGTAATAAAAGGTTAGGAGCCGGCCCATTTTTTAGTTTAGCACCTTGGTAGAGCTGCTGATTGGTTTGCTACATTTAGCCACAAATCAGCAAGTGCTACCCATGTGTTAAACAAAAAATGGTCTGGCTCTAAAGCTTACAGTACTGCTTTTTCAAATCAAGATAGCATGAGAACAAAGAAAAATTGATAATAGGAGTAAATTAGAAATGTGCTTAAAATCTCATGCTCTATCTGAATCATGAAATAAAAAAAATGGGTTTAGTATCCCTTTAAGAGGGGCAGGAATTTGAAGGATACTTTAGTACATGCAGATATTGGCCCCTCTAAGTAAACTCTGGTGCAAAAATCTAGGAAATTTCCCTTGTCTTGGTTGCTCTAATTGTAATAGCATTATTAAGGGCCCCAATTTTTGGCACCCGAGCACAGGCCATAAATATGAGATTAGCGGTCATTACACCTGAAATAGTGAATTTGTGGTTTACTATATAAAATGCCCATGTGGTATGTTGGCGAGACCACCCGTAGTGTCCGTGAGTGCATTAACCAACATAAAAGCAATATTAGAACAAAAAAAACTGATGCCCCTGTTGCACATAATTTTTTTATTACCCTTGTAATTTTTTTGTCTGCCTAGGAGGGGTGGTGATAGGGTTAAAATCCTGAAAATGAGGGAAGTCTTTTGGATACATAAACTTGGGACTATGTTCCCAAAGGGTATGAATAAGGAATTTGACCTGTCTGTTTGTTTTTTTATTTCTCTTGGATGTATATAATTTTATATGGTATTAATGTTTAACATTTATTCTGATTTTGCCCTGTATTGCTGTATATAATTTTATACTCCTGTGTATCTGAATAACTTTATGGATCATTGGATTGCTATAAATTTGTGCATTCCTGTAAATGTTAAAACTGTATATATATGTCCACTGAGTGGGGGTGGCCTAGGTATGTCGGGTGTGGGGTGGGTGGGGTTTGGTTAGGTATTTAAGGCATGTTTGTAACAGGTATAGCCATACATGACTAAGGACTTATGTCCAAAACGTTGTATTTGTGGTCTGGCTATTGAAAGCTGAAAGCTAAATAAACCTGCTTAAGTAAATTGATTGTGTTGCTCTCTTCTGTTCGTTATTTGTGTTGGGGGTTTGGACAAGACCCTTGGTGCTGGCACATTGATGATTGGAACCTAGGTGCTGGATATTCTGGACGTATAACCCTTTTCTACTGCCATCACTTTCTTAACTTTTGTTGCCATGCTTAAAGGGATATGAAAAACTATTTTTTTTCTCTTATGATTCAGAAAAAGCATTCATTTTTTCAAATAAAGTTTCAAATTTACTTCTATTGTCAATTGTGCTTTGTTTCCATGATATTGTTTGTTGAAGAGATACCTAGGTAGCTGTTTAGAGCACTACATGGCAGTAACTAGTTCTGCCATCTAGTGCTCTTGCAAATGGATTGCATTATTACAAAACTGCTGCCATATAGTGCTCCAGAAATGGGCAGGCTCCTAAGCTTTACATCCCTGCTTTTCAACAAAAGATATCAAGAGAACAAAGACAAATAAATGATTTAAGTAAATTAGAAAGTTGTTTAAAATACATTCTCTATCTGAATCATGAAATAAAAAAATATCCCTTTAAAATATTAATTTTATCTCCGTTCCAAAATTTCAACCTTTTTTCACATTACTAGTTTCTTTGTTCACTACTCTCTAACACATTTTCCACGTTTGCTCAGGTTAGATTCAAAAGTTTATATACTAAAATTAACAACACTGAGCTAACCTAGGAATTCGAGAGGACATTTAAAAACATTGCAATTTTATGTTCTTACCCTTTTCTCCAGTAATCCCTTTAAATCCAGGGATACCTATATCGCCTTTTTCACCTTTTACCTTCTCAGAATTAGGCATGATTACTATTCCTCCTGGTTTTCCAGGTTCACCTCGTTCACCTAAAATAAAGTAAGATTTAAAATAAAAAAATAAATAAAAAAATAACTAAATTAAACTCCAAGGGCTCCATTTATTAAGCAGTGGAGGTTGCTTTGGAGCCCCTTTAATTCAGGCTCGCCTGAAACGGAAGTTAAGAATCAACGGTCATAAGACCGCTGCTCCTTAACTTGTCCTTTTAGGTGGCGGATTGAAATCATCCTGATCCGATACGATCGGGATGATTGACAGCCCCTGCTAGAGGCCGATTGGCTGCCAGTGTGCAGCGGGCGGAATTGCACAAGCATTTCACCAGACTGTAACTGTAAGACTAAAAAATATGCAGCTTGCTCTAAAGGATCTGCTCTAAAAACAGAAGAATTCTCCAAAAAAGCACCATTCCAGTCACCTGATCAAACTTACACTTCTATCATTTAGGGATAGCACTGGAGGGAGTATCAGATGAGCTGGTTACACTGTGACAGGTTTAACTCAATGCAGAGGATATTTGATCCTGAATGTTGAGTTTTGTTTAACCACAGCAACTGTTTTTAAGTGTCAGAGGGAGCCTCATATAACAGTGGGCTGTCATAGATTACTGTTTCTATGTTGTTCTTACAGGAAGTAAAATCACCAGAGCTGCTTGAGTGAATAGGATGACTTTCTGCAAATCATATTGTTCACTTGTGATCTATTACTGTTAATCACATGAATATCATTTATTATCGCTTTTTTTTTATTTTTTTCACGTGGTCAAATATATTGTTTTGCTTATTAGGCAGAGCAAGTAAGCATGCATAGATGACCGGTTTTGCCAGGTGTGTAAATATCAGCCATACATTAGGAACTAAACATAAATTGTATCCATTTCACACCTGCACTGACAATATTTGGCATTAATCTGAAACATATAGGGCCAGACTAAGAGTGGAACAGTTACACGCAAGCGATAAGGATTTATTGCAGGTGTTTGCGTGTTGGATTTTACGCTCGTATTACAAGTTGAAAGTAAAAGGTGATCGCTTAAGCGCAATTGAAATTATCGCACGTCCGGTTAGTTAGTCCCCAGAGCTCTGGTTAACTGTTTTGCAAAACAAAAAAAAGTGTCACAAAACACATCAAAAATACATTACAAAGTACAGTTACACTCATAATAACACTATCTAATAAAAATTATTTAAAAAAAAATATTGCACAAAAAAGTTGCTCAAAGAGCTCAAAGATATCAGGTCTTAGGTGTTAGAAAAAAAAGCAAAGACTTTAACAGAGAGATACATACATACATATACATCTCTAAAGATGTATATGTATGCATATATATACAGGTATAACCCTGCTTTATGACGATTCGCTTTACGGCGATCCGCTAATACGGCGCCACCGCAAACCCAGAAGTCGTTTCTCACCGGGACACTTTAACATTGACCGCGAGTCATGAGATTGCACAAAATTGCATGCGGTCTCTTATGACAGGGCGTGCTGGCAAGACTCTGTTGGGGTTGCTAGAACTGTGCAGTATTGTACTGTACAGGATCATTTGGTAAGTGCATTATATACTGTACATTAGTACTGTACACAGTACACACAAGTTCTTTACAAGCACTATTTGTTTGGCCATTAAAGGTACAGGTACCAGTATATGCACTGTTACTGTACACACAAGTACAGTACAGTACAATCACTTTACACTTGTTGTTTGGCCATTAAAAGGTACAGGTATTGTATGAAACAAAAAATAAATAAATTAAATACAGTAAAGTACAGTACAGCACCTGTACTGTAATTCTATTTTTCCTCTCCCTTCCCAGTCCTCTAAATAATGTTGTACTGTACAGGTATTAGCAGGTGGGACTTCCACTAGTACAGCAATGTACTGTGTATTAGTGTACTGTATATTATTGTTATAATACCTTTTGTGCTTATAGGTTTTAGCACTATTGCACACCTATATATGTTTTTAATCTTTTAAACACACTGGCAAGTGAAAAACAAGTGAAAAATGCCTTGACTCACTTTAAGGCGGTTTTCACTTTACAGTGGGGCTCCGGTCCCTAACCCGCTGTATGAGCGGGGTATACCTGTGTATATATATACAAAACACGGAAGGGAACTGCACTCTCATACTGGACCGTGTACACATCCCATGACCCTGCAACATGCTCAGCCCTGGGTGCCACTGGCACTCACAGGAAGCTGTGCTGTCC